>NC_052614.1:50572998-50750130 GCF_016545825.1 Eucalyptus grandis
GGTGGGTGTGAAGAAAAAGAAGGTGCAGAAAAGATATTCTTTGTGTTGGTTGGAATCACTCCAATGGACTATGATTTTAGTGATTGGTACATTGTTTGATAGATTTAAAACGAAATTCTACTAGCTTGTTCATGTGTAAGATCTAGGAAATCATTGACCGTCCGTTTTAATGTTACTCAAGCATTTGGTCGGCTCACTGTCAAAGAAAAGAGAAATGGATTTCCATTGATTTATTCCACGTCATAAAATTCTGCAAAGCTGCATTCATTTGCTTTGCTAATTATTAACGATGTGAAAATTTCATTTTGAAATGAAAATGGATTATGAATTTAATGTTTGGTACATTGTTTGAAAGATTAAAATGAAATTAGACTAACTTGTTCATGTATAGGATCTAAAAAATCATTGAACTTCCACTCTCTATCGGGCGGTTAGCGAAGCTTGCACGTTTGTCATTAAGGGGGTGCCGGGAGATAGAGGAGCTTTTGAATTCTAGTGAAGGACTAGTTAAAGCTTACACATTTATGTTGATTTGGAGCTTCCATACTCATGTGAAATTCAAATTGTGGAGTGAGTTGGACTTAAAAATATTAAAGATGGCCGATCTATTTGATTCAACTGGCAATTTAAAGAAAGTAAAAGTAATTAGTGTCGCAACCTACTGTTTCCATTTGGAGGGAAAAGGTATATGGGTTTAAGGGTATTGTCCAAATGATGAGCTTAAGGCACTTGATTAGATATGGGCCCTCCCAGCTCTTACTCCGTTCAACATTAGAGTATTTAATGTTAAAAAAAATTGACGCTATAAGTATTCTCAAATATGTCACCACTAGCCTATTAAAATCGGCTAGAAACCAAGCAAAGTATGTGACTCTACCTCATTTCCTACGCAATTAGAGAATTTAAAGTCGGAGACTTGATTAAACTAATCTTGTTTAACAAGATGTTTATCAAGTTAGATTGATTTTAAGCCTATCCATTAACATGTAATGCGATCAAGTATGGTGTGCAATAATTAAAATAGCAATCAATACCAAAGGAAGTATTAAATAAATTGCAAGAAAAAAAAAAGAATCTAACACTAATAGATAAGAAAAATCCCATTCCTAACTAGACTAAAGGGAAACAATAATCAACACATTGAGAACATGTAATCCAATGATAATCGAAATAGAAATGTGCAAACAATAACCTAGCATTTGTCTTTAAGAATATTCAAAACTTTATTTCTAAACTCTAAGAGCTTGTTCAATTTCGAGCGCAATTTTTTATCAAGAATTTTCATACATTTTAAGGGAAAAATACTACAAAGTTAACTTTTAAGCTCTTTCCTAATTTTTAGAAGAAATTAATTTTTAGGAATTTTCCAATTTTAAAATATTTTTCAATTAAAAAATTTTGGTTTTTAATTTAATTCTTTTTTAAATAAAATAAAATATTCCTTTAACCTTCTTGAACAAGAGTTGTTATAGTCTTTCTAGCTTGGGCCTCGGACGCAAATCGGGCTATTACACTAGGCCCTTCCTTCCAACAAGGCCAATCTGCTAAGGAACATATTCAGCCCAAATAGTCACAAACCGGACCCAACCCCGTTTCTTCTAACTCAAATCAAGCCCAAGTCTACTCACATGTCGCCTCAAGCCCACCACGGTTGAATTAAACCTGAATCTGACCAAGCCCGCCCAAGGTACTCAAACCCGACCAAGCCCACTCACATTCCCAAAACTCCAAACTCTTCACCGCATTGTTCCCCAACGTCAAAATTCCTTCTTCTCTTTTATTTCAATATTAAGGTTTTTGGAAAAGAAAAGAAAAAAAAAGACACACCAAAGGGAAAGCTCACTTGTTGACAAAGCTCTCAAGGCACTAAGCCAAGGCTCACTGTTATCCACCACCCCGTAGCCACGACAGCCCGAAAACTAATGGTCGAACTTTAACTCTAGCAGCGCCAGATCCACATCTCGACCACCATCTATCGCTTACCATATGTCGATCTAACACCACCAGGCCATCACTAACCACCACAGTGGCTTACCACTGAAAAAACCAAATTCGCTCCCAACATCTACCATCACATTGGCCACTCATCCCCATTCAATGGAGGAGACGCAACATATATCAAACAAAGTGCAACACAGTGACTTCATTGTCAATGAAAATCAAGTTTAACAACTAGTGAACGAACAAGCCACATCAAGACACACCTTCAAATTCGAACCAAAACGGAAGTCATTTCTTAAACACTTCTCGGAAACATTTCGTTGAGCAAGTCTCGGCGTTCAACTAAAAGCGATATGGCATGTCGATGACCCAACACTTTGGTGTCGAGTTCATCCTACATCAATCAATCAAAGGACATCTTAAGTCGATGAAAATATTTTAGACAGATCCTTGACATGCTTTCATAGAAACAAACCAAACCTCGGTCTCATTTTTTACAACAACACTAAGCGAGGCATTATATCAATTATCGAGCATTTAAAGCACACTCGCTGAAGAGAAAGAAAAACCAAAAGCGCGAGGCTCAAACTTGTTGGGATTGTCGGATTCCCTGAAATCGGATTCGACACTAAATCGAACCCCTAAACTTATACGGAAGACGAGCCCGAGAAAAACATGTATCACCGATCCTAAAGCATACCACGAAATTGAGCGTACCTTGTTAGCCACAGATTAAACACCAATGCTGAAGATCGAGGAAGAAATTCTGATCCCGTTAAATCCGATGATGTCAATTCGCCTTGAAGGGAAGATGGGTGTCGCATCTTGCGCACTGTTCTTTCTTTTGGAACGTTTTTGAGGGAGAGAGGGAGGAGGAACGTACGTTATGCCAAAAGGTGCGTTCCTCCCTCTTTATTTCCCCTTATATATGTCCCCTCCAAAAAAAAAAAAAAAATGCGTCCCTTCATCATATCCCTTCATCCATGGACCCTAATTTTGTGGGCCGGGCTTTTAGGCCCAACATGGGCGGACGGGCCAACTTAGGCCCATCACAATAATAATAAAACCGTCATCTCCAACTCGCACATAATGGGCCGAACAGGATCCTTTTTACCTCTCTTCAACATTTATACTGGTGAATAATCCGTACGACCAGCACATTTTGAGAGCTCATTACCATACATCTGTTAGGAATATATAGCAGCTCATAATGGGCATCACACTCTAAGTAGATTTAGTATGCAGTATCCTAGATCGATCGATCACATTTATATCTCTCTTGATTTCTTTTAAGCAATGATATATATATTGTATTCACAATTATGATTATCCCAAAGACAGTCATAATTAGTTAACTAGTGAATACAAAACTACAATGTGCTTCTACAAATTCGATCTTCCTATTTCCTTCAAACTCTCAATTTCAGTTCAGCTTGCTTTTCTAGAATTGTCCCATTAGATCGAATCAACTCATGACCATTGGCAACATCTTAAGATAGCAAATACTAAATAGAAATCTTGAAAATAAGTAAGAGTCATGAGGGCACTCAAATTGAGGAACTCTTTTCCTCAAGAGCCTCAACTTTTACCGCTCTTATTGGTCGTCTCATGCATACGTAGTATGAAATACGTATTACGGTATTAACTCATTTCCCATGGAGCATATGTCTACACCTTCAATACCGTACAGATGATAGTTCAGACATACCCAATGTCTAACTTGAGTTCACATATCTACTCATTCACAAAATTCATCACAACTCACATCTGGCATCATAGACAGATAAAATAAAATATGTGGGTTATTTTACTTTCGGACATAGTAAGTATTATGTCATCATCTTAACACTCAGTTAAGGCAACATACGTATTTTAAGCTTGAGCTCTCGATTATCACCTAGATAATAAGCTTAAAAACAGTCTCATCTCTATTTATCACACAATAAATAGAAACGATTACCCGTGTGAGTGGGTTAATCTTATATCTATCTGACATACTTTCTCAACTTAAAGTAATGCACTGAGCATTAAGATGCATAAAGTTCAAACAAAGATTCATAGGCATTAATGATGAAAACACAAATTCATCAAATGTGAACACTTAGGGAAATTACAATATTCAATACATCAGCCTCTACACAATTCTAGAGATTTTACATGATCACAAAACACATCTCTAGGTATTGACTTTGTCATAGGATCTGCTGCCATTCTATGCGTAATATGTACTGTAAGTTCATATCTTTTCGTGCAACCATATCTTTAACAAAATTATACTTTGTATCTATGTGTTTGATCTTGCCATGATATTTTGGATTTTTGGTGTACGCTATAACTGCTTGGCTACACAGTTAACCAATAATGGACTTGCAGCTTTCTTAATAACACCTAAATAATCCAAAAAATCTCTTAAGCCAAACACCTTCTTATACTGCTGCTGATAATGCCACGAACTCAACTTCCATCGTGGACAAGGCTATACACGTTTGTTTCTTACTGCTCCAACATATGGCACTATTATTTAGTAAGAAAATAAAGCCAGAGGTAGATTTCCTTTCATTTAAATCTCCTCCATAATCAATATCAGAATAGCCTTAGAGTCACAGATCATTTCCTTGATAACTCAGCGTATAATCAGCAGTTCCCTTTAGATACCTTAGTATTCTTTTAACGGTCTTCCAATGTGCTTGACCTGGATGGGATTGGTATCTACTCACCATTCCAACTACAAAACATATGTTAGGTTTTGTACACATCATAGTGTACATCAAGCTTCCAACAACACTAGCATAAGGAACATGTTTCATTTGTTCCTTCTCTTGTGGAGTCCTTGGATACAATTTATGGCTCAATCCTTCACCTTTTACAATAGGAGTGTCTATGGGTTTACAATATTGCATACGAAATCATTCAAGAACCTTATTTATATATGTTTCTTGCGAAAGAGATAACGATTTCTTTGAACGATCTCTTGAAATCTTAACCCCAAGAATGTATGCAGCCTCACCCATATCCTTCATCTCAAAGTTGGAAGACAACCAACTCTTGACAGTATTAACAAACTCCATACTGCTTCCGGCAATTAGTATATCATCAACATATAATGATATGATCACAAATTGATCTTTGGATCTTTTGATATATACACAATGATCCTCATCTATCATTGTAAAATCATATGCCATTATGGCATTATGAAAGCGTATATACCATTATCTCGATGACTACTTAAGGCCGTATATCGATTTCAAAAGTCGACATACATTTCCTTCTTGACATTCTTTAATGAAACCAGCAGGTTGTTCCATATATATCTCTTTTTCTAATTCTCCATTGAAGAAAGCAGTTTTTATATCCATTTGATGTAACTTAAGATCCATACTTGCCACTATTGCTAGAATAATGCGAATCGAGGTAAAACTCACTACAGGAGAAAATGTTTCTTCATAATCAATTCATTCCTGTTGATTATACATCTTTGCCACAAGGCAAGCCTTATGCCTTTCTATCGAGCCATCAGCTTTTCGCTTTATTTTGATAACCCACTTGTTTCCAATAGCTTTGCATCTTTTTGGAAGATCAACTAGTTCCCAAACATGGTTTGACTTCATTGACTCCATTTCCTATTCTATTACATGAATTAATTTTTCCTTACTAGGGCAATTTAGAGCCTCATTAATATTTCTTAGCTCTTCCTCCTCTTGCGGAGCAATCATAAAAATTTCCCCTTTAATGTCAAAACGTCAACGGGGAATACTTTGGCGACTTGTTTGCCATATGGGAGATTGTACACTTTGCACATCATTCCCCATTATACTCCCACTAGGATTAGATAATAATGACGTCGTCTCATCATATGGTAGTAATTGAGACTGAGTTGAATTCAATTCATCACTTCTCATATTACTCCCACTTGGACGAACTCCACTAATATCATTATCTTGATCCAAGGTTTCAAATAGGGAGTAATCTTCCCTTATTTTGCCCTTTTTAGGAAATTCATCCTCTAAGAATGTGACATCCCGTGATTCAAATTCAGTTATACTCCCACTTTCCTGCTTACCTATGAATACATACCCTTTCGAGTGTTAGGAGTATCTTATGAAAATACTCTCCTTTCCTCTGGGATCCAATTTCCTAAACTTGCGAGAGGACTCATGAGTATAGGCAACACAACCCCATGGCTTAAGAAAACTTAAGTCCATTTTTCTACCTGTCCATAACTCGTATGGAGTGGAAGTAACTGATTTGGAAGGCACCCGGATTCCCTGAAACCGGATTCGACATTAAATCGAACCCCTAAACTTATGCGGAAGATGAGCCCGGGAAAAACATGTATCCCCGATCCTAAAGCTCACCACGGAATTGAGCGTACCTTGTTAGCCACAGATTAAACATCAATGCTAAAGATCGAGGAAGAAATTCTAATCCCGTTAGATCCGATGATGTCAATTCGCCATGAAGGGAAGATGGGTGTCACCTCTTGTGCACTGTTCTTTCTTTTGGAACGTTTTTTAGGGAGAGAGGGAGGAGGAACGTGTGTTATGCCAAAAGGTGCGTTCCTCCCTCTTTATTTCCCCTTATATAAGTCTCCTCCAAAAAGAAACGTGTCCTTTCATCATATCCCTTCATCCATGGGCCCTAATCATGTGGGCCGGGCTTTTAGGCCCAACATGGGCGGAAGGGCCAACTTAGGCCCATCACAATAATAATAAAACCATAAAAACTTGAGCCTAAATTTGTGACCATCAACAAGCAACAATCTAAAATAGCAGAGCACAAACAAACAGGGACGGGACTCGCGCAAACCGGACAACAACGCGAGGCAAAACAGGGCAAAAAAATGGGGAAAAGCAGAGAGCTGTCAGCATGCTCCCTACTCGGCTTGATGACGGCGAATGGGGGCAAGCTCAATAGATCGAACTACGTCCGGTGGCCCCGCACGCCCCCCGAACCGGGATCCTCGGGAAATCAACGTGACTCGAAACAAGCGAAAAAAATTGAACAGAAACCTACCATGGGGAGAGGCACGTGTTGGCGAGGGTCGGCGGCCGAGGTCCAAGCGCGGCGGTTACTAGAGGAGGCCCTTCACTCACAGCCTCACTTTTGCTCCCTACTTCTCGCTCTCTCTGTCTCACTCTCTCCCCCTTCTCTCTTCTCCTCCAATCCCCCTAAGGTCACTCTCCTCTCTCCCTTTTAAGTTGCCCAATGCGCATGGCCTCCTGCGACGCCAGCTAACCTTGCCACCCTGACCCCTTACTGGACGTCTTCGCGCAACACTCCCTGTGGTTGTACTGTTCCCCATCGAACCAGTGTCCTCGTCGCGCTCCAAAGGGTGCGAGGGAAAGAGAAGGAAGAGATGAGCAGCGCGGAAAAAGAGGAAATGAAGGAAGGCTGGGTCGGGCTGAGAAATAGAGAATGGGCGATCCAAACGGAAAAAAGGAAAAGAAAAGAAAGAAGGGGCCGAGTCAACCCGGACCTCGCTTATTTTTTAAATAATCTTTTTAAAATATTAATTTTTCTTTCTTTTCTTTTCTTTTCTTTTGTTTTTTGTTTTTGCTATTTTTCTAATAAATTCTATCACTATTAATACAAATGCTCCTAATATTTATATGCCATGCAATTTAAATAGAAATTATTTTTGTTTAAGAGTTAATGATTAATTCCTACTTTCTATGCAATTCAATCCTAAAATAATAGCCAAAATTTAGTTGTTGACAATTTGAATAGATTTTTCAGTAATGAAAAAGTTATGCGGCTCGTATACAGGCCTAACAAGTGAAATCTCAGTTGAAATGAGGAGACTATTCCGTTTGAGAATGTTGGATTTAATCATTCTCTAATACTATTTATGGATTCCCATGACCATCGGTTGTTTCTCGTCTTCAGAGAATCTCTCTAGGGTTGCTATTAGATTCAAAGCTTCTCTCAATGGCCTATCCATCTTTCTTCCATGGGCTAATATTACAAAAATTCTAAATTGATATACCCATGTCACATTTACTCAGACTAATTTTTTATCAACAAAACTCTTAAACCGATATGCTTGTGCTTCCTTTACCCACTAACTATATTTGTATCATAAATAAATAAATAAATAACACACAAATAAGTACTACTGCGACCCCCTCCCAAGCAAGTGTCGACGAAATGACAAATTTAGAGTTAACACTGAGTTGAGGACAATCTTTACTCAACTCAAGTTTTCCCAATCCCTTACCTCAAGCGACATTGTGATTCTCATTTAATTTCGATCAACTCTATGAGAATTCTATATGAAAAATGTGACATCCTGAAATTCGACCCCATTTCGATAAAGTGAAATGGGCATTTCGTCGACGTGCTTAGGGTCCTTTTTCTCTGAGCTGATCACTCATGAGTTAACTAACCTATTGGGTGAAGCTGTTAAGGGACGTATCTGCAGTAAAATCCTTAAAAGCTACTCAATTTGTTGGATTGGACTAAAATCACGTCTGATCGATTTTTAACCACGAGATTGAACTCGATTTCGGGAATCAAATTTTAAGCGTGTCATAATTCTTTCTTTTTTTTTTAGGACATTGTCTCATCGTTCGTCAATTTATTGATGAGTCCGAAATTTCAAGAAAGAAATTATTGGAAGAAAAATTGAAGATAAAAAAGAAATTAGAAAGGGAAAGAGAAAGAAAATCAAATAAGAAAAATATTATTGTTTATTTTCTTTTTCTCTCTCTCCCTTCTCTTTTCTTTTCTCTCTCTCTTTCCTCCCTTATTTCCCCTCCCCCTCGTGCGATTTTTCCCCACCGCCTGCCCTCTCTCTCTCTTTCTTTTCCCTCTTTGATTGGTCAATACCTATCTTCTCTCTCTCTTCTCTCTCTTCTCTCTCTTCTTCCTCCCCCACGCGACCAAACTCTCCCTTTTTCTTCTTCTCTTTCTTATCCGAATTGCATCGTAGTAGTTACAGCGTTCACCCTGGAAGTATTGGGATGTATCAGAATTTGAGTCAACACTATTGGTGGTCGGGTATGAAGGCGAACATTGCTAAACATGTCACCAAGTGTTTGCTATGTCAGTAAGTAAAAGGCCAACATTGCAAACCGAAGGACTTCTGCAACCTCTCACGATCCCAGAGTGGAAATGGGAGTATATCACGATGGATTTTGTGATTGGACTACCAATGAGTCAAAGAGGAAATAATTCAATTTGGGTAGTGGTCGACAGGCTGACAGAATCGGCTCACTTCATTGCAGTTCGAAAGGACCTGAGTCTGGATAGACACGCTGTCTTGTATGTACGTCGGGTGGTTCGTATGCATGGAGTGCTGGTTACGATAACTTCCGATAGAGACCCGAGGTTTACTATTGCTTTTTGGAAGAGCTTGCAGAGTGCTTTAGGTGCAAAGCTTCAATACAGTACGGCGTATCATCCTCAGACGAATGGCCAGTTTGAAAGGACAATTCAGACTCTTGAAGACGTGCTGAGAGTGTGTGTATTAGACTTCAAATGAAGTTGGGAAGATCGGCTTCATCTGGTGAAATTCGCCTACAACAATAGTTATCAGCAGAGCATTAAGATGGCTCCTTTTGAAGCGTTGCATGGCAGAGCGTGCAGAACTCTAGTGTGTTGGGATGAAGTTGGAGAAAGGAAGATAACAGGCCAAAGTTGGTTCAGCAATCAGTAGATGCCATGGCAGTGATCAGAGAAAGATTAAAGACAGCGCAGAGCAGGCAAAAAAGTTATGCGGACAAGCGTCGAAGGTCTTTGGAATTCCAAGTTAGTGATCACGTTTTTCTGAAAGTGTCACCAATGAGGGGGCTTCGCGCTTTGGTAATAAATGAAAATTGAGTCCAACGTACGTAGGTCCGTTTGAGATTCTTGAAAGAATCGGAAACTTAGTGTATCGTCTTGCGTTGCCGCCAAGATTGGCGCAAATGCATGACGTCTTTCACGTGTCGATGTTAAGGAAGTACGAGCCTAACCTGACCCACGTGCTCAATTTCGAGGAATTGGACGTGGATGACCATGTGTCATACGTGGAGAGCCCGGTTCAGATTGTCGATTGTAAAGAGCAAGTTCTGCGTACAAAGATCATTCCGTTGGTCAAAGTAGTCCGGGCAACACCATGGTACTGAAGGAGCGACTTGGGAGACTGAAGAATCGATGAGACAATTGTACCCCCCGCCTTTTTGATCAAAGTGTAATGGTTTAAATTTCGAGGACAAAATTTTTATAAGAGGGGAAGAGTTGTGACATCCTGAAATTCGACCCCGTTTCGATAAAGTGAAATGGGCATTTCGTCGACGCACTTAGGGTCATTTTTCTCTGAGCTGATCACTCACAAGTTAACTAACCTATTTGGTGAAGCTGTTAAGGGACATATTTGCAATAAAATCCCTAAAAGCTACTCAATTTGTTGGATTGGACTAAAATCACGTATGATCGATTTTTAACCACGAGATTGAACTCGATTTCGGGAATCGAATTTTAAGCGCGTCATAATTCTTTTTTTTTTAGGACATTGTCTCATCGTTCGTCAATTTATTGACGAATCCGAAATTTCAAGAAAGAAATTATCGGAAGAAAAATTGAAGATCAAAAAAGAAATTAGAAGGGGAAAGAAAAAGAAAATCAAATAAGAAAAGTATTATTGTTTATTTTTCTTTTTCTCTCTCTCTCCTTCTCTTTTCTTTTTTCTCTCTCTTTCCTCCCTTCTTTCCCCCTCCCCCTCGTGCAATTTTCCCCCACCGCCGCCCTCTCTCTCTCTTTCTTTTCCCTCTTTGACCGGTCAATACCTATCTTCTCCCTCTCTTCACTCTCTTCTTCCTCCCCCACGCGACCGAACTCTCCCTTTTCTTCTTCTCCTTCGTGCAAACCAAAAGTTGAGGAAGATCGAAGCCGCAGCCCACCGTCGCCTCCCGTCCGCCGCCACACCGCACTCGTGGCCTTTGCCGCGCAACGCCACGTGTTCGCCGGCCGTCCCTCGCGCCCAGGTGTGCTCCCCGCGCGACCCAACCGCTGCCCGGCCTCCGTCCAGCCCCGTCCGGCCACCTCTAGCCGCCGTTCAGCCCCGCCAAACCTCCCCGGCGTCCCCATTGCTCTCCCGACCTCCTCTCGCCGCCCTAGCCGCCGGATGAGCTTCGTCTAGCCAAGAACAATGGCTGGAAAAGTGGGTTTCCAGCCCTGTTCAAGGTCATTTTGGCCATTCGGGCCCCAAATCCGAGGCCCGCTTTGGAGTTTGTTGTTCCTCGCATCGCGCCCGTTGGATTGATCCGATTTGCGCGCGATTTGGTGAGTAATCTCACTAATCCCGGATTAGTTGGCTAATTATTCTTAAGGTTGGTTTAGTTTTAATTAATTATGTCTAGGTGGTTAGATTAGAATAAATTAGCAATTATTAATCAATTGTGATGCGATTTAGATAAATTGATTGCGCAATTAGCAAGTAGACGTGGTCTACTAATAATTGGAAGTGCCTCGGATTTTTCCCGACCCTTCGGGCTCAATTAGGCTTTTCGGGCCTAAGTGGAATTTTTAGTATTTAAATATGATTTTTTGGAATTAAATTAAATAATTATTTATTTTCCGAAAATTCAACTAAGATGGTCTGGAACCAGAATTTTATGCTAGTGATCGTGGTGAAATCCGTTTATTTAATTAGGCTTTATTTTGTGCTAAATTGAATTTTAATATTTATTAATTAATTTTCGAAATTAATTAATTAATTAATTTTGGAAATTAAGATTTTGATAGCCGACGACTGAAATCTCGTGCTGATTGTCGTGGCACAGTCCGTTTATTCATTTGAGCTCCACGTTGTATGGAATTAAATAAATTGTGATATTTTGAGGATTTACCCTAAATTGATTGGAATTGATTGAGATTGAATTGTTGATTGGTAAATGGCCAAGTATGTTATTCAGCATTTATAATGCTTTGTTGAGTTGATTTAATTATTTGATTTAGAAATCGTTGGGCATTGGTTGTCAGTATTGAAAGTAGATTGGATTATGTCATCTTGGCGAAAAGGTCGCCTAAGAGAATGCACATGGCTCGAAGACTCGGTATGTCATCTTGGAGAATGCACGTGGCTCAGTGACAGAGCTTGGCATCTAAAATGGCACGTGGCTCGGTGAATTGATGCATCACTTTGGTGAGATAGCACCTAAGAGAAGGCACGTGGGCTCGGGCATCGTAAAAAGGACATGTGGCTCGGCAATTATTACATCGCTTTGGCATGTAGGATGCCTTAGAGAATGCACGTAAATTGTTGAATATTGATCATGCCTGTGTGGCGATAATTGATCATGCCTGTGTGGCGATAATTGATCATGCCTGTGTGGCCGTATTTCTGTGTGTCGAGTATCGTGCCCATGTGGCTGAAAGTAATTGGAATGCCTAAAAGCTTGCTCATAAAGTGTGTATTGTACATCACTTTGGCGAATGGACGCCCGAGAGCATTACTGTGGCTCGGTGGTGAGTGTACTATTGGGGATTATATGGTATGGAGTGAGATGACCTAGAAATGGTCCAACTGACATGTAATTGACTAGGTCGATTGATCATTGCTTTGATCTGATGTTGTGAAATGATTGATTGAATGGAAATGACCGTGAGTGGTCTTGTTGGCGTGTGATCGACTAGGTCGATTGATCGAGATATCGATCTGTGATGTGATTGCTTGGGTGCCTATTGAACTATGCTAATATGCAGGTGGAATCGAGGCTAAGGTAAGTCCCTCGCCCCTGTGCGTGTTTAGGCAGCCTATAGTATAATGGTTTACTAATTGGGCCTTAGTGGGGTAGAACTCATTTGAGATGTAGTCTCGCCCAGTTTGGGAAAACATTTCGGGACACCGATGAGAAGGCGAGGAGGAGGAATCGAGTGGGATAACTCTGAGGTGAAACCTGAGGAGAAGAATTTTGGAGGAAGAAGATAATTCCGAGAGGAGTCTTGAGTACGGCCCGGATGGACTGAGATTCCATCTTCTTTTGATATCTCCATTTTGATGTGAATAGAGATAGAGTATAAAGTTGTGGAGTGCTCTGGTTTGCGTTTTGTATAAAAGTTTGGTTATAAGTTTCAATATGAAAAATATGGCCCTGCTTTTCTATTCCACCGATATATTGTCTGGGGATTTATAACTACTTCCGCATGTGCTTAATAAATGAAAGGGTTGGCGATACTAGTCCTGGGATATCGCATTATAAAATCGACCAAATGAGAAGGATGTGTGTGTGCCCGAGGATCGGGGCGTGACAAAAAGTCACTATCAACCTATTGGGGTCGGTAAGAAACCAAATGAGGTATGAGAATATACCTTACTTTCTATGCAACTAAAGATATAGGGTCGTGGCCTCTAGTGAGGTCAGGCCTCACCCATAGTCAGCGAGACTCACCCTTGCGGTCTCTGGTGAGGCCAAAGGCTCACCCTTGGCTTATAAGTTGCCTAGGATTTGGTGTACTAAGTAAGCGCCATTTTGCTTATATATGCATCAAATATGATTTGAATGACGTAAAGTTTGAGTCGAGTTTAGTTATACTCAAGTTAATTGGAATTAAGTTTGAGATTGTTAACACCCAACTCGAACTGCGTAAATGATTTGAATTGGAATTAAGTTTGCAATAGCTAAGTAGATGATTTGAATCAAGGTGAGGTTGAGCTTTATAATACCTACTTCAAGCGGCTCACTAGCCTTATTTTAATAGTCAAGTATTTATTTATGTTATGTTATAATTGCATTAGTGAACTGTAAAATAAATGAAAATAACATTACTTTTAGTTTTTTACTTCGTTAGATTTAGGGAGGGAAGGCTCGAGCTTTACGGTGAATGTAGTTTTTCAACTATGGGTTAAGGGACAAAGTATAGGAATTTTTTTAAATAGTTAAGTATTTGTTTATGTTAAGTTTTTAATTGCAAGGGGTAATGCGCATGGAACTTTGATATTGCTAGTTGGTCTCTTGTGTACATGACCACACATTGCAAGCCTATTTATAGGCTCCATCCACTGACTTATAATCTTCTTGCCCTGCATTTGTCAGAGACATTCTTTCTTGGACATATTTATGGCCACAAGCTTTAACTAACTCCAATTAAAACTAAACTAGAGACTTGTAGAAATTACACCTAAAGGAGTCTAGGCCATTCTAGAAAATTGATCAATACCTCATTAAGTTGTGCTTTTGCAATTACTGTAAGATCACATTGAAATATAAAAATGAGGATTGTACATCAACTTCCCCAAGATATAGATGGTAAGATGATTGTCATGTTTAATTCTATTTAATTCACTTTTTTTTTTCCAGCAGGTGACAAAAAATTTGAAAGTTCTGAATTTAACAAGTTGCAAAAAGTTGACGAGGACACCCGACTTCTCAAATTTCAAGTCTTTGGAAATGTTAATACTTGCTCGGTGTCCCGGGCTGATCACAATTGATAGCTCCATTGGTAATCTTGAGGAACTGAAAACTTTGAATATCAAGCGGTGCCATTCTCTTGCAGAGTTGCCCGGAGAAGTTGCTTCTTTACTTTCTTTGACGAAGATTGTCATGCCCCAAAATTTTAAACTGTTGAAGCTTCCAGAGGGATTTAGCAATCTGAAATCTTTGTCAAGTTTCATACTAGACGAGCACCCCGGAATCAGCCAACTTCCAAAGTCTATTGGAAGGTTGGTGCAACTGACACACTTATCCTTAAGTGGGTGTGTGGGAATAAAGCAGCTTCCATGGTCCATTGGGGAGTTAAAGATGTTGCTCAAGTTGGATGTATCAAAGTCAGGAATAGGCATACTACCCGATTCTATTGGAGAGCTAAAAAATCTAAGGGTGATGAGGATAGTTTATACGGTGATAACAAAGTTTCCTTGTACTATCGGGGGTGTGGAGATGCTCCAAGTGTTGCATGCCTTGAAATGCTCGAAACTGACAGATGAAAACCTGGAGAAAATTGGGAAGCTATCCCATGTAAGGATATTGAACTTATCAGGAACTTGTGTCTCTACATTGCCTGAGGTGATAGGCCTTCCAACTCATCTCCAAACACTTCGATTGGGTTCGTAGAACCTTCAAGAAGTGACATCTCTCCCATCAAGTTTGACACACCTTCAGCTTCAAGCTCGTGACTTCTCGTTTTTGCCTAACCTCTCAAGCCTCGTAAAATTAGAATATCTGGAATTAATTAGATCAGCCAAGGAACCTTACTCAACTCGGATGAAAAAGCAATTCATTGATCAGCTTCCATCTTGTTTGTCAGCCTTGAAACTCCAGGGTTGTCCACTGCCAAACTTTTCCAAGTTAAAGAATTTATCCAATCTGTGTGTCAATGGATGGCCTATTTCAAGCTTACCTGTCTCTCAAGACCTAATACATTTGAGGGAACTGTGTCACGCCCCGATCCTCGGGCACGCACACATCCTTCTACCTTGGTCGATTTTATGATGCGATATCCCAGGACAATGTATCGCCGACCCTTTCTTTTATTAAGCACATGCGGAAGCAGTTAAAATCCTCAGACAATAAAACGATGGGATAGAAAAGCAGGGCCATATTTTTCATATTGAAACTTATAACCAAACTTTTACACAAAACACAAACCAGAACACTCACAACTTTTTATTCTAAACTCTATTCACATCAAAACAGAGATCTCAAAAGAAGATAGAAACTTAGATGAACTAGGCCGTACTCAAGGCCCCTCTGCACTGTCTTCTTCTTCCAAAAATCATTTTCTTCGGATCTCACATCCGAGTTCTCCTTCTCGGATTCCTCCTCCCTCAGCTCTTCGGGGTCTGAAATGGTTTCCCCAACGGGATGAGACTACGTCTCGGCCCGAATTCTACCCCACTAAGCCCGATTAGGTAAACCATTATACTAAAGGCTGCCTAAACACGCACTGGGGCAGAGGACTTACCTTGGCCTCGATCTCACCCAAGTCAAGTACAATTCACTGATAAACAACCACTCGCTTCAAACAAATCAACTAGTCGATTACATGTCATACAATTCAATCCCCTTTGTGGGATATTTAAAAGCTAGGCCACATGCATTCTCCGGGACGACCTTCCAAGTCTCGAGCCACGTGCCTCAAACCTCGGACCCACGTGCATTCTCTAAGGCGACCTCTTCGCCAAGGTGGTACATCAAGCCACCGAGCCACGTCTCCCTTTACGATGCCCGGGCCCACGTGCATTCTCTAAGGTACTCGCTTACCAAAGTGACGCATCGATCACCGAGCCACGTGCCCTTTTAGATGCCATTCGAATCTTTTGGATCCACGTGCATTCTCTAAGGTACTCGCTTACCAAAGTGACGCATCGAGATCACCGAGCCACGTGTCCTTTTAGATGCCTGGGCCCACGTGCATTCTCTAAGGTACTCGCTTACCAAAGTGACGCATCGGATCACCGAGCCACGTGCCCTTTTAGATGCCAAACTCGTCAGGAGCCACATGCATTCTCCGGGACGACATACCGAGTCTCCGAGCCACGTGCATTCTCTCAGCGACCTCTTCGCCAAGGTGACATATTCAACCACTGAACTCACGTGCATTTTCCAGGTGACATTCCAATTCACCGAGCCCACGTGTCCTCTTTCAAGTGGTTACCAATTTACTTTCAATACCGACAACCAATGGCCAACGATTTCTCAATCAAATAATTAAATCAACTCAACAAAGCATTATAAATGCTGAATAACATACTTGGCCAATCACCAATCAATAATTCAATCTCAATCGATTCCAATCAATTTAGGGTAAATCCCTAAAATATCACAATTTATTCAATTCCATACAACGTAGAGCTCAAATAAATAAACGGACTGCACCACGACAATCAGCACGAGATTTCGGTCGTCGGCCATCAAAATCTTAATTTCCGAAAAATAATTTATTAATTTATTAATTTCGAAAATTAAATAATTAATATTAAAAAATCAATTTAGCTCAAAATAAGCCCGATTAAATAAACGGACTTCACCACGGTCATCAGCATAATTTTTCGGTTCCAGGCCATCTCAGTTGAATTTTCGGAAAATAAATAATTATTAAATTAAATTCCGAAAATTAATATTTAAATACTAAAAATTTCACTTAGGCCGAAAAGCCTAATTGGAGCCCACTAAGGGTCGGGAAAAATCCCAAAGCACTTCCAATAATTAGTAGACCACGTCTACTTGCTAATTGCATAATCAATTTATCTAAATTGCATCACAATTGACTAATAATTGCTAATTTATTCTAATCTAACAACCTAAACATAATTAATTAAATCTAAACCAACCTTAAGCATAATTAGCCAACTAATCCAGGATTAGTGAGATTACTCACCAAATCGCGCAAATCGGATCAATCCGACGGCGGCGATGCGAGGAACGATTGTTCCCAAAGCACGGCTCAGGTTCGGGGCCGGGAAACGGCCCAAAAGCGGGCCCGAAGTGCTGGAAACCCACTTCGTGGGTCTGCTGGACGGAGCTGATCGGGGCCGCTCCGGCGGCTAGGGCGGCGAGGGGAGGCCGGCGGAGGGCGAGGGGGTCCCGGGGGTGGTCCGGCGGGGCTAGGCGGTGGCCGGAGGTGGCCGAACGGAGCTGGAACAGGAGCGAACAGAGCTGGGTCCGCTCGGGGAAGCGCTGCAGCGAGTGACGGACGGCGAGACGGCAGGACGACGGCGAGCGGCGGCGCACGGGCGCGGCGCGGGCGGTGCGGCGGCGGAACGGTGGCGACGACGAGCTGCGCTGCTTCTGCTCCGGGCTTCTGGTTCGCACGCGAAGAAAAGAAGGAGAAGAAAAAGCTGGTTCTATCGTGTGCGGGAAGGAAGAAGAGAGAGGAGAGAGAAGAGAGAGAGAAGAGAGGGATAAGTATTGACTGGTCAATAAAAGAGAGAGAGAAAGTGAGCGGTGGGGGCAATTCGCACGAGGGGGAGGGGGAGAGGAGAGAGAAAGAAAGAGAGAAAGAAAGAAAAGAAAAGAGAGGGAGAGAGAGGAAAAGAAAAAGGAAATGCATAATTCTTTATTTCAATTTTCCTTTCTCTTTCCTTTTCCTTTCTATTTTCTTTTGGTCTTCAATTTTTCTTCCGATAATTTCTTTATTGAAATTTGGACCGGCCAATAAATTGACGATGAATGGACAGGGGATCCTAAAAATAAGAATTATGACGCGCTTAAAATTCGATTCCCGAAATCGAGTTCAATTTCGTGGGTTAAAAATCGATCGACGTGATTTTAGCTAAATCCAACCAATTAGGTAGCTTTTAGGATTTTACGGGTGATACATCCCTTAACGGCTTCACCAATAAGTTAGTTAACTCGTGAGTGATCACTCGAGAGAAAATGGACATAGCATCGTCGGATTTAAATGCCCATTTCACTTTATCGAAACGGGCCGAATTTCGGGATGTCACAAACCTGGAAATAAGTAGATCGAATCCCTCGTAGATATACCTGATCTGTCACTCTGGAAGAGTCTATAGCACTTGCATCTGAACAGGTTATTCAAAATTGTTTAGATTCGAGGTTTGTCAGAACTGGAATCCTTGATGTACCTCCGTCTTTCCAGATGTCCTTTAGTAAAAAAGAATTACCCAACTTATCAAAGTTGGATAAATTGCAACATATTGAGCCGGAAGATTGTGAGAATTTAAAAGGCATCGAGGGCATCGAGGGCATAGAAAGCTGGGAGTGGGATGGTCATGGTTGCACTGTCCTGGAAAGATTAATGGATGTGTCAAGGACCTGGCTTTGCCACAGAAAACCAACATCTGATGTGTTCCTGAGTTGTAGGGGACCAGACACTCGTAACAGCATAATTCATTTCCGTTTGAATGGCCTGATTTTCCTTTCCTTGGGATGACGTACAATTGCAAAAACAAAACCATCATGAAAATTTGCTGCGAAAAATGGACCAGTGTCACACCTACATACCCATCTTTTCTAAGAACTATGCTTGAAGTCCGTGGTGTCTTCGTAAAGTTGCGTACATGATAGATTGCACGTCAAAGTCAAAAGGTGAAAATATAGTCCTCCCCATTCTCTTTGACGTGGACATTAAGGACGTTAAGCTCGAAAGCCCGTTATATAGACACGCCCTAGACAGGCACAGAGATGAAAGATACGCCGGCGAAGTGGAGGCATGGGAACGGGCTCTTAAAGAGGTCCCGCGGGCCAAGGTGTTCGACCTGAAAACTGACTGGTAAGGCTTATATTCGGACTAATTGCTTTTTACCCTCAAAATTATGAGACATTAGTGATTCAGTTTACTTTACCAACATTGGTTTTCGCATGGAAGAAATGGCATGCAATACGAATGACGAAGATTTTGATGAAGGGAGAGAAGCGTGATATAAGTTTTAGGAAATGCATATAAATTGGAGAAAAGTTGATTAAATGTTGGAATCTATAAAAGATTTATGAAATTAAGTGTCAGCTTTGTTGACCATTGGAAACCAATTTCTCCATTCTTGAACGGTGTCCACTTATTGTTCTTTGTTATAGAGTGTCTATGCCAGGGCAAAATTTTTGAATGGAAGGTTGAGTAGGATGTGTTTGAGTCCACTCTATATTTGAGAGATAATAGCATTAAATCCCTTTTTTTTTTTTTTCTTTAACAGTATCCATAACATATCAGAAAAGATACCACAGAAAGCGTTGACTATGGAATTAATAAGGTACCATTTTCATTATAACTCATGGAAATTTGAATTGAAACAAAATTGATGACACTCATAACGATATATAGGTGTAGTGACTATAATATCCAATTGTTTCGAACGAATAAACATTTCCTAGATTGTTTGGCTACTTGTATCATTTCGGGAAATGAGTTAGTAGAAAATACTTTTATACAAAAATCTATATTTATATATTTTTATTGATGATAAAAGAAAAATTGTTGGCTCATTTTCCTAAGCAATACAAACAATGGAAAATGAAGAAATATTCTTTGATTGCTGATTTACCGGAAAGCAAGCGGAATGTAAGGAGAACAATAATGGGATCTAAGCATGTAACTTTGCGGAACAATAGACAACACTCTTGTAAGTCAACAAGGTTAACTTTAAAAAAAAAAAAAAAAAAAAAATCAACGATGCTGGAACAAAGGGAATCGATATATGCACAGAAATTCAAATATTTTAAGATCTTTAATTTAAAATAAAAAAAAATTAAAATTCTCATATCACGAGTGTTCTAATAGTTTAAATATAAATTAGAAGAAATTGCCCCAAGAATTGGAGAACCGCTTTTTATTATACGTAGCAAAGATAAATAGGTTTATTTACTTTATACATAAAAAAAATAAAAGAGATTAATATTGTTTCTGCTCGAACATCACTAAAATACAGCTTGTAAGAATATGCCTAGTTTCTCTAGATTTTATTTGGAAATTTTGAACCAGTATCTTATTTACTTGTCACGGAATTCAAGTTCCATATTATTTCAGATTACATAAATGTTAGACGTTAAATGATATCCTCAAGTCTGGTAGGTGGACCCAATTTCATTCATTTCATCAAGAATAGCTACTTCGCATTGGTGCCTCAAATTCTAGAGCATCTCAATTTCTTGAAACCGAGCAATATCTGATGAAATTTGGTATAGCTGTGGATCAACTGATGCTCATACTAAATTCCACCTGTTGGAGTGATGAAGTTTTTAAGTTATTTCACCAAATGGCCGTACATATATGTTCACAGAAGTAGATCCTCTGGTTTAACATATCCGGGGGGAACCATGTGGCGAAACAGAATTGCCTAGCGGTACACGATAAAAAATCTTCACTTTTTGTTTTTGTTTTTGTTTTTCATTCTCTCTTCCTTTCTGCATGAGTCGAAAGGTCTCAGGGTTACATTTGTTGGAGGCATTGAATCAGCAATTTGGTTGTCATTTCGATATCACCGTGTCTTCAGCTGGAACAATTTTTCTTTCTTTGTGCAATACTGCAGCCTTGAAGATGTAGTTGAATTGGTTATTGAGGAGGTTTTGGGTCATCGGATAAAAGTCAACCCAAAAGCGTTGACTGAAGTTTAGGTCAAGATCGGTGACAGCTCGCAGACGCTGCAAGGAAATTGTTATAGAAGTTTTCGTTTGGTTCATTGTCCAAGAAAAAGCAAATGGATTTCTGTTACAAGTGATAAAGTCCTGCAGAACTGAGTTCTTTTTCTAATGTTTGGAGGCTCTCTAGAGATTTCATGTCAAGATTAAATTGGATTATGATTCTAATGCTTGGTACATTTTTAAAGATAAGAATGAAATTACACTAATTTGTTCATGTGCAAGATCTAGAAAATCATCGAACTTCCGAACTCTTGAGAAAAGAGATTAGCTGGTTGTGTCGGACTTGAAAATGGTTAAATAGAGTCGATTTATCTGATTAAATTGGAAATTTAAGGAAAACGAAAGGAAACTACAATGTACTCCTCAAATAATCAGAAAGTTCGGTGATGCTGTTGGTTAGCTGGAGATGCTTGAGTTACATGTAGCTAATAAGGATATTGGACTTATCATGCTAAAAACACGGTGAATCCATACTTTTAATTGGAGAGCGAGTCACGGACATGCTTCTCCTTGTGTGGTATTTCTTTTTAAATGTTGGGTCTTCAAATCACTTCGCATTTAGCCCCACTTAATTGAGAATAGATCTAGTATTCGATCGTGTTAACAAAAACTCGATTTGGGCCACAACTTAACTTTCCTCCCATGAATTCCAAGTTCGATCAGCTCAGGGCTTTGCATTCTCTACACACCACAAACAAGAAGTCTCCTGGCGTGGAATTAGCAAAATAATGGCTAATATATGCAAAAAGTATCATAGCTCAAATGGTTGTTTTTTAGGCTATTTATACTTACTCTGATTAAACCTGAGGTTCCCTAATTTTCGAAGATGTCGGGGGATGATCTCTCTCGAAGGGTGCAACTTGTGGCTCTTTGCCCACGTTTCGCCCTTGTATGCTGAAATATAGGAGGCATGGTTGTTCTGGTTCTTCAGACCTCGCTTCCACTTCCTTCTGAATTCTTCATCTTATTCCCGTCCGGTCGGAATTGAACCTTCGGTTTATGAACCTCACTTAATGACTTTCTAATTGGCCACATCAATGGTTTCATTTTCTTTTTCTTTTTTCTTTTTTACTGTTGTTCGGTTTTATGCAAAGTTGGTGTTATCAATGTAGTCAAGGCGATGTTGAACTTTTTTTTGGGTCAAATCTTGGCGAAATATTACTGACATGCACGCCTCAGCGTGGGCGGGAGAGAGAATTCCTTTTGATTTTATGCCGACGTTTCCTATTTGGTAGTATGGTATATACTAGACAAGATCAAGTAATTCATTAGTTAGCTACCATCGAATGACCATGAGTAAGGAAATGGATGACCACGAATTTGGAGAGGAAATTCTACCTAAGGCATGGCATTGAATAAACCTAGAAAAAAATAGGAAAGATGATTCAGAAGTGGCTTTGGTTTTTCTTTCTCTCATTGGAACTTGGCCAAGCAGCCCAGCAACCGCATTACGACGGTCGATATGGTCACCGATCCAATGGCAATTCTTGCTCTCGCTGTCCTCTCTCCAGCTGTTTTAGTAATAAAATCTCAAGTTCCCGTGATCTCGATCGTTGATAATGTTGCATCAAGATCACCATTGGCCCTGATGTCAACCATCAACAACCGCCACCACTGGCCAGTAGCACCGCGATGACCACCGGCGGTTTTTTCCCCACTAACCTCTCTATCATATTCTTTAGCCCAGTCCTACTCTTAAATAGGCCGAACGCCGGGTCCAATATATGCAATTCACAAGCCCATGGTTATTTTCACCTGGGCCTCCATTGCAACGCCGTTTTCGTGTAAAAAAACAGAGACAGTTTTTATGTCGAAGAATGTTCGATAAACGACCTGTGTGACGGAAATAGTTTGATGCCCCTCCGACGCCATTGAAATCTAATCACGTTAATTACTTGGAGAAACACGATGAACAGTATCAATAAGGTTAGCCTCTTAAATTACAAGTCAACCACTGGGATTTGTCCTAGTGGCTATCCTTTCCACTTGAGAATGAGGAGGTGGTGGTTAGGGTAGGGACGATTTAGTTTCAGATATAGGTTTTGACTCTCACGCCTCACAAAAAGGCAGGATAAATTTTTTAGTAATAAGAGTTGAATAAGACAAAAAAAAAATTACAAGCCAAATTTGCTGTCATCTTTGTTAAGTCGACTCTTTTATTTTCCCCTTTAATCAATCTTTTAAGAATGGATTTTATTGAGAGAGAAGCAACATCATAATGGGGAAGCACAAAACAATGTCCGACGACTTAACAAGACCCAAAAGGAATGTGGGGATGCGTGTGGGAACGAAGAAATAGAAACTCATCTCAGACCAACCCTCGTTACAAAATTCACTACCATTGCTCTGATTATACTACGGACGCCTTATATTATTCGTTAGGAATCTTCTTGGCAGATACACCATTGAGAAAAGCAATTATCAAGATTATTGCATATATATATATATATATATATATATATATATATATATATATCCCTTTAAATACTTTATGTTTTCGAGATATATAAGATCTTATTAAATACTTTTAGAAAAATGATTGGATTCCCGTATAGATAGAGGTCAACATACATAACAACCCTGTTGTTCCATATATATCCCATACGGTTAACATTAACGTAAAAATAATTCTCATTATGTGTTCATCCAAATGCACTATTAAGAAAACAATTATCAAGGGTATCACATTGGGAAATGAAAACAGATGGTTGATTTGGACTTGAAATGATTAAATATGATCAATCTAGTCTTCTTTGTACGATCATATTCTATATCTATTTACAAGCCACGACGTGTGTTATGTGTTGTACACAGATTACAAAACCCTACTTCCTCATTCATGTGAATCCGTCATAGCCCTCGAGAAGGTGGGGCATCAAACGCCCTACCTCTCCCTTCCCAAGTGGGAAGGATAGCCACTTAGTCGATCTACTTGATACACTTGGCCACTTGGTCGATTCCTCTTTAATTTGAAAGTTAGGTAATGCTATGGACAGCTTGAGATGCTCGAGCAGAGAAGTCGCATGCGGTGCATATGGGTCCTGACGAAGGCCCTGTATTTAAATACCAATCATTGTATATTTGCATCATGTAAAAGATAATTGAGGTTGACTATCTAAATTCACGACTTGGTCTCCTAGGCCAAGCCTCACGCCTCCCTCGGGTGGTCACTAGCTTGCCGCTACAGCTTTGCCTAAACCTGCATTCATCTAAATCTATTTCCAACGTTGTTAGGTTGTTTTTCATGTTCTGTATACACGCACTCCGTGGGTGGCTTTTTTTTTTTTTTTGCTAGTGACGATGAGAAAGAACAATCTCCGCAAACACAAACGCTAAATGGAAAATTAGTATATGAGTGGTAAGTATTAACACTCCTTCGTTATGATCGTTTTCGCTATAAAAGCCCACACAACTACGATTGAACCAGTAATATTTTGATAGAAACCAAATGACAAATCAACATTTCTTATCGTACATCTTAATCTCTTCTTAATCTCGTCACGGCGATTCTATATCTATCCTTCAAAATAAAGAGTGGATATCGTCCTAAATTTTGAACAATATTTAGCAAATGTACTTTGTGACATTTGGCCTTTGAAATAATTTGGTGCCCCTTTAATGCCATCAATATTCAATCACATTGATTACTTGGAAAAATTGATGAGCAGTGTACAATAAGATAGCTATTTCTTGCCCCATGGACAATTCACATTAAAATCGCCAGAAACATCGTGAATTGCGAGCCGAATTAGCTGCCATCTTTGTTCTTCAAATCCTTTATTGACCCCTTTAAGAAACGATTATATTAAGAAAGAAGCAACACTTTGGGAAGCACAAGACAAGGTCCGATGACTCGTAAGACCCCAAAACACGTGGGGATGGTGGGGGAAACCGAAGAAATATCATTACTAAGTTCACCACCCCTGCTCTGATTATCATAATTATATGTTACGTTTAGAATTTTCTTCGCAGATACACCAATAAGGAAACATTTATCAAGCTTAAAGGTTTGTAGGGCCTTATTAAATACATTTAACCAGAGATTAATCAAGACGAAATATCAAATACGTTATATATGGTCAAATAGAAATTGTAACTTTAACTCATTAATAATCTCCAAAATAAGTAACCACTAGGATTCGCCCTAGTGGCTATCCTTCTAACATGGAAGGGGGAGATGAGAGGTTTAAATCCCCACATTCTTGGGGAGGGATGGGGTGGGGACGAGTAAGTTTCAAAGTGGGTTTGACTCCCACACCCCCGCAAGAGCAGGGCAAAAGTCTGAGAGTGAGGGTAGAGTAGATATAGAGTAGGACTGGCCAAAAAAAAAAAAAAATCTCCAAAATAAGTTTTGATAAATTATTGAAATAGTTGGTACTTTGAAACAATCAAATAACGATTGGCAAGTGGACTCAAGTAAGAGCAACTAATTTTTTAGTAACTTTAACATGCAGAAAAATCCGCAAATAAATATTAGTAAATTCACAAATAAGTGGTGATTTTGAAACAATTGAATAAACATTGACACCTCAATCAAATATTAATAAAGCTAAACTAGATGATAACTTAATCAATGAAAATTTGATAAATCACTTAAGTTTATATCAGTAATTTGCTATAAGAGTTAATAGCTTTAGTATGATTGTCGTTGGAGCAAATAAATATTTGCAAGTCTCGGAACGATTGCTGATTTTGAAACAATAAAATGAAAGTCAGTGAACGGACTCAAATCAGAATTGGTATTTTTCTACAAAAGTTGGTAACCTTAATATGACGCTACGTTACATGACTAAACATTGGTAACATATAATACTTTGAAAAGGTCAAATAACTAACGACATTTCCACATAGTGTTGGTATTTTACTAAAACGTTACAGGTTAAATAACTGTTGATACTAATACCATCTATTAGAGTGGGGCTGTAACAATCCCGATTCAAGATCTAAGGTTGTCATAGACTGTATATTACTGGGCAGATCTACTTGGAGCTGTAGCAATTGAAGAACCGCAATTAGGAAGTCAAACGTTGCTAACCATTTACACATTCTTTTCACCTACTGAACAGCGTAGAGAATCACAAGTTTATTTGGAAAGCTAAGTTAATCATTTAAATCAAGGTGAGCTTGAGCTTCACAATACTTAATTCAAGCGGCTCGCTAGCCTAATTTGTTAGTTAAGTATTTCTTTATAGATTATTATAGTTGCATTAATGAACTGTAAAATAAATGAAAATGACTTTACTTTTGCCTTCTTATTTTGCTTGAGTTAATCAGGGAAGACTCGAGCTTTACATTGAATTTAGGTTTCAATTTCCGCGTCAAATCAAATCTCATATAAATCTGTAGTTCGGTCCAGGGTAGAGAACAAATCTAATGGATTCGGATCTTCGCTCCATCTCCGGTTCTATCTAAAAATTTTCAACTTAAAACAGATGCTCGTATTAAATCATTTGCACTATTTGTTGTACTTTAGCTAGTACGTACATGATGGGGTGCGATTGGACCACACCATTTGGACTTGATATGCTACGATGAAGGGGTGTGATGGGGTCATATAAAAGACCCCTGAAGACAACCGTTGGAGTGGTTGGACAAACGTATGTTCAGAACATTTTCTTCATTTTCTCTCCCATTTCCATCAAGGCGTTCCATTTCATCTTTGCAAGAATAATAGGTATTTATGCTATGGAAATCGGGTGTTTTCCTTGTGATTACATCCAGACTAACGTGAGAAAGTGTTGTTCGTGTTTCATCGGCAATTCAACGTTCGTTCCGGGACCATTTGCTGTTTGCACATCAGAATCAAGTAAGTTGTCTTCCGCCAACATGAATTCCAACATTGGTATCAGAGCACGATCGTGATTTATGCCTTATTTTTCATTGAGTTTGTGACATCCTGAAATTTGACCCGTTCCGATAAAATGAAATGTGCATATCGTTAGTGCGCCTATGGTCCTTTTTCTCTGAGCTGATCACTCACGAGTTAACTAACCTATTAGGTGAAGCCGTTAAGGGATATATCCGCGGTAAAATCCCTAAAAGCTACCTAATTGGTTGGATTGGATTAAAATCACGTCCGGTCAATTTTAACCATGAAATTTGATTCGGTTTTGGGAATCGAATATTCGAGCGTGTCACAATTCATTTTTAGGACCGTCTCATCGTCAGTCAAATTTATTGACAAGTCCGAAATTTCAAGAAAGAAATTATCGGAGGAAAAAAATCGAAGAAAGAAGAATTTAGAAAGGGAAAGAGAAAAGAAAAAATAAGAATAATGATATTATTTTTGTTATTTCTTTCTCTCCCTCTCTCTTCTTTCCTCTCTCTCTCTCTCTCTCTCTCTCTTCTCCCCCACTCCCCCACGTGACTAAAGGCCCCCTCCTTCCTTTCTTCTTCATGCAACCAGCGATCAAAAGCAAAAGCGAAGTTGAAGCGGAGACAACAAAGACGCCGAGACAGCAGCCAGCCAGCCGCCGTCGCCGCCCCCGCACCGCCACAGCTCGCCACTAGGCCGCCGTCCGCACCACCCGCGCGACGCCGCGCGTCCAGCCACCCGCCTCTCACGCCTAGGCGTCCTACCCTGTGCGAATCCGCCTCTGCCTAGCCTTGTTACGCCCTTGTCCAGCCACCTACAGCCACCGTTCGACCCCGCCGGACCTCCCCGACGTCCCTCTCACCCTCCGCCGGCCTCCCCTTGCCGCCTCAGCCACCGAACCAGCTCCGACCAGCCTAATCCAGCAAACTCGCGAGTGGGTTTCCAGCTGGTTCGGGCCCGCTTTTGGGCCGTTTTCGGGCCCCAAACTCGAGCCGTGCTTTGGGAAGTTTTGTTCCTCACGTCGCCCCCGTCGGATTGATCTGATTTGCGCGCGATTCCAGTGAGTAATCTCACTAATCCTTACTTAGTGGACTAATTGCGCTTAAGGATTGTTTAGTTTTAATTAATTAGGTTTAGGTAGTTAGATTAGTATGGATTAGTGTTTTTTAGTCAATTGTGATGCGAATTAGATAAATTGAATGTGTATTTAGCAAGTAGACATGGTCTACTATTTATTGAAGGTAGCTCGGGAATTTTGGACCCCTAATCGGGCTTCAATTTGATGATTCGGGCCTAAGTGGAATTTTTGGCATTTAAATATTATTTTTCGAAATTAAATTAATTAATTAATTATTTTCTGAAAATTCAACTGGGATGGTTAGTGACCGAAATATTATGCTGATGACCGTGGTGAAGTCCGTTTATTTAATTGGGCTTTATTTTGAGCTAAATTGAAATTTTAATATTAATTATTTAATTTTCGAAATTAATTAATTAATTATTTAATTTCCGAAAATTCAAATGGGATGGCTAGTGACCGGAATATTATGTTGATGATTGTGGTGAAGTCTGTTTATTTAATCGGGCTTTATTTTGAGCTCAATTGAATTTTTAATATTTATTAATTAATTTTCGAAATTAATTAATTAATTACTTATTTTTCGGAAATTAAGGCTGAGATAGCCAGCGACTAAAATTTCATGCTGATTTTCGTAGTACAGTCCGTTTATTTAGTTGAGCTTGATTTTGTGCTAAATCAATTTATGAGTGATTTTAGGATTTATTCATAAATTATTGGATTTTGGTTATTAATTGGAAAATAATCGGGTGTCGGTTGACAGCACCAAAAGTGTTTTGGTGGGCTATAGAGAATGGTGGGAATTATGAAAAAGGAAATTATAATATGTTGGCTAAGGCCGATCGTGTACCCACACACGACTATTTTATTGGGTATGATAAAAATAATGAGAATATTGGACGATGGAGATGGTATATTATATCGGCCTTCGGGCGATATGTCAGCTTTGGATGAGCAGTATACCGGTATACTATATCGACCTACGGGCGATATGTCAGCTTTGGGTGATGCTGAGCTGTATGCAAGATGATCTCATGTGTGAGTTTGAGAGTTATGACAAAGCTCAAGCTTTGTGGGTTGCCTTGAAAAAAAAAATTGGGGATACATCTGCCACTAAGCTGAGGAGACTCACCATCAAGTTTGACACATTTTGAAAGCGCCCAAATGTAACGATGAGGCAGCATCTTCGGGAGATGTCAAACATGATCCGCGAGCTGAGGTCAGCAGGTCACTCCCTTACTGATGAACAGCAAGTTCAGGCTGTTATAAGGTCTCTTCCTGACAATTGAGAGCATATGAAGATCAATATGATGCATAATGAGAATATTGTCACTTTTGATAATATTGCGCGTCATTTGGAATTAAAGGATGAGCGCCTAGAGGCTGCGAGATCCTCTACCCATGCTTATGTTGCTGAATCGAGTTCACGCAAAGCTTCGGGCTTCAAGCGCAAGAGGAATCTTCGGTTCAACAACAAAGGGAAGATGACTGATCAGGGACCCAAGAGGGCTAAGACCTTCCAAGCAAGAAGTGTGGTGGGAAGAAGGACAAGGCCAAGATGGAGTGCCACAATTGTGGCAAAATGGGTCACTTTGCTCGTGAATGCACTGAGCCGAAAAAGGTACCATATTACTCCATTACTTTAAGTAATGCTTTTGTTTCTAGTACTATAATGATTGTTGAATCTCATCCAATATGGACTGTAGACTCAGGAGCAAGAGACCATGTAGCTAGAGACCAAGAAGCATTTGTGGAGTATCGTCGGATACCACCTGGAAGAATATGGATATATGTTGGGAATAACTCAAGAGTTGAAGTGAAGGGTATCGGCACATGTAAATTAATCTTACGTTATGGTTGAAACCTATTCCTGCATGATGTCCTTTATGCTCCAAATATTCGACGAAACTTGGTCTCTGTAGTTGTTCTTCTTAGCTTAGGTTATGTATTGAATTTCCATAGTGATTCTGTTGACATTTTATATGGAACAATTTATTATGGTTCAGGTCATGTATCGAATGGTTTTATGGTGTTAGACATTGACTATGATCAGTATAATATTAATGTTGATGGTTGTTTTTATTTAATTGCATCTTCTAATAACGTTGAGATTGATGCAAGTACTTGGCATGCTAGATTAAGTCACATTGGATTGCAAATAATGCAAAGATTAGCTAGAGAATGCCTTTTAGGATCACTCACTAATGTTAGTCTATCCGTATGTGAACATTGTCTAGCGGGAAAAACAACTAGAAAATCATTCGGTAAAGGGACTAGAGTTGAATTTCCATTGCATCTAATACATTCTGACATTTGTGGTCTTTTAAATGTGAGGGCGAGGCATGGAGCCTCATATTTCATCACTTTCATAGATGACTTCATACGTTTCGGTTATATCTTTCTGATCTCCCATAAGTCAGAAGCATTAGATTGCTTTAGACGATATATAACGATGGTAGAGAATTAGTTGAACAAAACAATAAAGGCATTGAGAACCGATCGTGGACGTGAGTATCTATCGGAGCAATTCAAGGCTTTTTGTGATGAAAATGGAATTGTACGATAATTGACTATTCCCGGTACTTCACAACAAAATGGGGTAGCTGAGCGAAGGAATAGAACCCTATTGGAAATGGTTAGGTCTATGATAGCGCAAGCAAATTTACCTATCTCCTATTGGGGAGATACGTTATTGATTGCTACCTATATACTTAACCGTGTGCCCTCAAAATCGGTCACTTCCACCCCTTATGAATTATGGATTGGTAGGAAACCAGACTTGAGTAGTCTATATTCATGGGGATGTGCAGCTTATGTTTATGATTCTTCCCATAAACATGGCAAATTAGGTCCTAGAGGGAAGAAATGTATCTTTATAAGATATTCCGAACACTCTAAAGGGTACGTGTTCATAGGTGAACAAGCTGATGGAAGTGTGACCGAAATGGAGTCACGAGATGTCACGTTCTTGGAGAACGATTTTTCTAGTAGAGGTGAGATTGATAAGGACTTCCAATTATATGAGATGGAAGATCCTGATAACACACCCACTGATGTTGTAGAGGGGAATGAAGATTTACCTCAACACACAAAACTTAGTGGGAGTGTTGCATCGCCTGATGAATTGAATTCAAGAGAAATTCAATTGCGTAAAAGTAATCATAAAAGTATTCCCCGTCGTCGTTTTGAGATTGAAGGGGAAGCATTTATGATTGCTCAAAATGACGATGCCGAGCTTAAGACTGTTCAAGAGGTTCTCTCATCCTCTGATAAGGAAGAATGGAGAAAAGCTTTGGAAGACGAGATGGAGTCAATGAGGGCAAACCATGTCTGGGACTTGGTTGATCTACCACACAATCGTAAGGCCATTGGAAACAAATGGGTTTTTAAGATTAAGTGAAGGGTGGATGGATCCATTGAAAAGTATAAGGCTTGCCTTATGGCAAAAGATTATACTTAACAAGAGGGTATAGACTATGAGGAAACTTTTTCACCAGTTGTAAGGTTTGCCTCAATACGCCTTATTCTAGCCATCGTTGCACATTTGGACCTTGAATTACATCAAATGGATGTAAAGACGGCATTTCTCAATGGAGAATTAGATGAGGAAATCTATATGAAACAACCAATAGGTTTCATAGCTAAAGGTTAAGAGCATAAAGTTTGCAAGCTTCATCGCTCAATATATGGCCTTAAGCAATCATCTAGATAGTGGTATCTTCATTTTCATCGAGCAATAATAAATTTTGGTTTCACGATGATCGAAGAAGATCACTGTGTATATGTCAAGTGGTCCAAAGATAAATTTGTGATTTTATCACTTTATGTGGACGATATTATATTGGCTAGAAATGACAAGCTTTTGGTTATCACCATAAAAGAATGGTTGTCCTCCAATTTTAAGATGAAAGACATGGGAGAAGCTGCTTATATATTAGAAGTTAAAATCGAAAGAGATCGATCAAGGAAACTCCTTACTTTATCACAAGAGTCTTATATTATGAAGATTCTTGAGCGTTTCAATATGCAGCACTGTAATCCCATTGATACCCTTGTCATGCAAGGTGAAGGTCTAAATACTGAGATGTGTCCTAAGACTCTAGAAGAAATTAAAGTGATGGAAACTGTTCCTTACGCTAGTGCGGTCAGAAGTTTGATGTATGCTATGATGTGTACTCGACCCGACATATATTATGCCATAGGATTGGTGAGCCGATATCAATCAAATCCCGGTCAAGCACACTAGAAAGAAGTGAAGAGGATTTTGAGATACTTGAAGGGCACCATGGACTATCGACTTTGTTACCAAGGGAATGATTTACGCCTATTGGGTTATTCAGATGCCGATTGAGGTGGAGACCTGGATGAGCGTAAATCAACTTCTGGATATGCGTTCTTGCTCAATGGAGGTGCGGTTTTTTGGAATAACAAGAAACAGACATGCACGGCCTTGTCTACGATGGAGACAAAATTTATTGCATGTTCTACCGCAGTGCAAGAAGTTGTATGGCTAAAACGTTTCTTGGAAAATTTAGCCACTGTCACGGAAGTTCCAAGACCAGTGACGGTTTATTGCGATAGTCAAGCAGCCATTACCTATGTGAAAGATCTCAAGTATCATGGAAGGACAAAGTACATTGACATAAAGAATAATTTCATCAGAGATATTATAGCGAAGAAAGAAGTGATCCTATAATACATTTTAACTAATAGAATGGTTGCTGATCCATTTACGAAGGCCATTCCTAGAGACATATTCTTGACCCATAGGATGTTGCTAGGATTGCGTAGAATGTGATATCTGTTATTGTAGAGGATCATTGATTTATGTATTTGTGGACAGATGTATTGTACTTGTTTGTTTAATATTGATTTAATGTTTTAATCAATAAGTACAAATCCACTATGAGACTAGCACAAACGCACATATATTATTGAAAAGTATGTCAGCGGGCAATGATTGGCTCACTCACATGGGCAATCGCCTCAAGTGCTTTAGAAAGCATGTTGGGATGAGACGTTATGTACAAATAAATGCTAGAGAGCAAGTTTAGTACATAAAATATGTTGCCTTGATTGGAGTCAAGATGAGGTCTGTGATTTATTTATAATAAGACCGAACATGATAATCCCATAATCATGTATGCCTGTAAGAAGCCGGATACGAGTACTTAATTGGGCACTATAGAAAGCGAGCTGATATAGCACTCGGGCTAAACATGAGTACGTGAGAAGCACGTGACTATGTTTAAGCTAAGATCCGTATAGTGGATATATTTAATAAATGACATACGCTCTTATAGAAAGAGTAATCCACTATAGCATGTAATTCATACTACATGTGCATTATACGACCAATAAGGGAATGTGAGTAAAATTATCCCTATTTACTCATTGTGTGAGCCATTGAGGTAATTTATAATTTACCTCAATTTTGTGCCCTATGTTACTTCTGACTATGTTCTCGAAGTGAAAGATCAATGTTGCTATTTTAGCATGTTACGGGCGGTCATGAATGGATATGGCCTATGGGACGTATCTAGGAAAGCAGCTGTTTTGAAATTGAGAGAGACATGAGTGCAAAGGAAGACTATTGTTGTTTTACATCTATCACTTGTATTTACTGGTCGACCAATTATATCGCCCTATGTAGTTGCGGATGTAATTGTAAATACATGGTGTTTTTTAGAATAATCAAGTATAGCTTTTAAGGGATAGGTATACTTGGATTGATGTAACAAAATATGTATGGGGTACTGTGAGACATCGATTGTTTATTTCTTTTCGGGGTTGTAGCTATTATGTTATCCCTAACAGGTGCATAATTTGAGCTCCCAAGTGCAGGTGTACTCACTGGTCGCACGACTTATTTGCCCGTATGAATTGTTTTGTAAAGTTGATGAATGTTGAATGCCTTATATTTTTTATAGCCCATCATGTCCGAGTGGGAGATGTTGTACTTTAGCTAGTGCGTCCATGATGGGGTGCAATTGGACCGCACCATTTGGACTTTGATATGCTACGATGAAGGGGTGATATGGGGTCATATAAAAGACCCCTGAAGACAACCATTGGAGTGGTTGGACAAACGTACGTTCAGAACATTTTCTTCATTTTCTCTCCCCTTTCCATCAAGGCGTTCCATTTCATCTTTGAAAGAACAATAGGCATTTATGCTGTGGAAATCGGGTGTTTTCCTTGTGATTACATCCAGACTAACGTGAGGAAGTGTTGTTCGTGTTTCATCGGCAATTCAACGTTCATTCCGGGACCATTTGCTGTTTGTGCATCGGAATCAGGTAAGTCATCTTCTGCCAACATGAATTCCAACACTATTTATATAGACACCAAGCATCGTTTAATTTTTGAAACGTCACTTTATATCCCAAATATCATTATGCTTTACATTACACTTTATATAATAATTTATAGTGTAAAGGGGCCAACTCTTAATATTTCGATACCCAACTACACTAGTTAATTTCAATCGTTCTTTCCATTTGGCTGTAGTCATTTGCATTTTTTATTGCCTAACTTAGACTTATTATTCTGGGGTTCCTCTTTTTCCCAGAAAATCACCTTAATACTCCCCACGACTCTTAATGTTTTCTTCATACTGAGAGCAATCAAAGGTGCCAATCACCCGTTCTTGAGAATCAAATAGTTCTTTTTACACGCCGTGGTTCAAATGCGGGTTGGTTTGAGATTTGTCGGTGAATGCAGCGTAAAGGATCGGCCACAAATTGGACTCCACCATCTTGCTTAGAATTATTTCTAGAAAGAGTGCGCATAACAGAAATGCACGTGCGATGCATGTGTGAAAATATGCTGTCAATCTTTGTTAAGTCAGCTCTTTTATTCTCCCCTTTAATAAAACTTCTAAGAATGGATTTTATTGAGAGAGAAGCAACATCATAATGAGGAAGCACAAAACAATGTCCGACGACTTCACAAGACCCAAAAGGAACGTGGGGATGGGGTGTGGAAACGAAGAAATAGAAACTCATCTCTGGCCAACCCTCGTTACAAAATTCACTGCCATTGCTCTGATTATTCTACGGACGCCTTATATTATTCGTTAGGAATATTCTTGGCAGATACACCATTGAGAAAAGCAATTATCAAGATTATTGCATAAATATCCCTTAAAGTACTTTATGTTTTCAAGATCTATAAGGCCTTATTAAATATTTTAAGAAAAATGATTGGATTGCCGTATAGATAGAGGTCAACATACACAACAACCCCGTTATTCCATATATATCTCATACGTTTAACATTAACGTAAAAATAATTCTCATTATGTGTTTGTCCAAATGCACTATTGAGAAAACAATTATCAAGGGTATCGCATTGGGAAATGAAAACAGACGGTTGATTTGGACTTGAAATGATTAAATATGATCAATCTAGTCTTTTTGTATGATCATATTCTATATCTATTTACAAGCCACGACGTGTGTTATGTGTTGTCCACAGATTACAAAACCCTACTTCCTCATTCATGTGAATCCGTCATAGCCCTCGAGAAGGTGGGGCATCAAACTCCCTACCTCTCCCTTCCCAAGTGGGAAGGATAGCCACTTAGTCGATCTACTTGATACACTTGGCCACTTGGCCACTTGGTCGATTCCTCTTTAATTTGAAAGTTAGGTAATGCTATGGACAGCTTGAGATGCTCGAGCAGAGAAGTCGCATGCGGTGCATATGGGTCCTGACGAAGGCCCTGTATTTAAATACCAATCATTGTATAGTTGCATCATGTAAAAGATAATTGAGGTTGACTATCTAAATTCACGACTTGGTCTCCTAGGCCAAGCCTCACGCCTCCCTCGGGTGGCTACTAGCTTGCCGCTAGAGCTTTGCCTAAACCTGCATTCATCTAAATCCATTTCCAACGTTGTTAGGTTGTTTTTCATGTTCTGTATACACCCACTCCGTGGGTGCTTTTTTATTTATTTTTTTATTTTGCTAGTGACGATGAGAAAGAACAATCTCCGCAAACACAAACGCTAAATGGAAAATTAGTATATGAGTGGTAAGTATTAACACTCCTTCGTTATGATCGTTTTCGCTATAAAAGCCCACACAACTACGATTGAACCAGTAATATTTTGATAGAAACCAAATGACAAATCAACATTTCTTATCGTAATCTTAATCTCTTCTTAATCTCGTCACAGCGATTCTATATCTCTCATTCAAAATAAAGAGTGGATATCGTCCTAAATTTTGAACAATATTTAGCAAATGTACTTTGTGACGTTTGGCCTTTGAAATAATTTGGTGACCCTTTGATGCCATCAATATTCAATCACATTGATTACTTGAAAAAAATGATGAATAGTGTACAATAAGATAGCTATTCCTTGCCCCATGGACAATTCAAATTAAAATCGCCATAAACACCGTGAATTGCGAGCCGAATTAGCTGCCATCTTTGTTCTTCAAATCCTTTATTTACCCCTTTAAGAAACGATTTTATTGAGAAAGAAGCAACACTTTGGGAAGCACGAGACAAGGTTCGATGACTTCGTAAGACCCCGAAACACGTGGGGATGGTGGGGGAAACCGAAAAAATATCATTACTAAGTTCACCACCCCTGCTCTGATTATCATAATTATATGTTACGTTTAGAATTCTCTTCGCAGATACACCAATAAGGAAACATTTATCAAGCTTAAAGGTTTGTAAGGCCTTATTAAATACATTTAACCAGAGATTAATCAAGACGAAATACCAAATACGTTATATATGGTCAAATAGAAATTGTAACTTTGACTCATTGGCAATCTCCAAAAAAAGTTTTGATTAATTATTGAAATAGTTGGTACTTTGAAACAATCAAATAACGATTGGCAAGTGGACTCAAGTAAGAGCAACTAATTTTCTAGTAACTTTAACATGCAGAAAAATCCGCAAAAAAATATTAGTAAATTATCAAATAAGTGGTGATTTCGAAACAATTGAATAAACATTGACACCTCAATCAAATATTAATAAAGCTAAATTAGATGATTACTTAATCAATGAAAAGTTGATAAATCACTTAAATTTATATCAGAATTTGCTATAAGAGTTAATAGCTTTAATATGATTGTCGTTGGAGCAAATATATATTTTCAAGTCTTGGAACGATTGCTGATATTGAAACAATAAAATGAAAGTCAGTGAACGGACTCAAATCAGAATTGGTATTTTTCTACAAAAGTCGGTAACCTTAATATGCCGCTGAGTTACATGACTACTTTTAATTGGTCAAATAACTGACGACATATCCACAAAGTGTTGGTATTTTACTAAAACGTTACAGGTTAAATAACTGTTGATACTAATACCATATATTAGAGTGGAGCTGTAACAATTCCGACTGAAGATCTAAGGTTTTCATAGACTGTATATTACGGGGCAGATCTACTTGGAGCTGTAGTAATTGAAGAACCGCAATTAGGAAGTCAAACGTTGCTAACCATTTACACATTCCTTTCACCTACTGAACAGCGTAGAGAATCACAAGTTTATTTGGAAAGCTAAGTTAATCATTTAAATCAAGGTGAGCTTGAGCTTCACAATACTTAATTCAAGCGGCTCTTTAGCCTAATTTGTTAGTTAAGTATTTCTTTATAGATTATTATAGTTGCATTAATGAACTGTAAAATAAATGAAAATGACTTTATTTTTGCCTTCTTATTTTGCTTGAGTTAATCAGGGAAGAGGTAAGCTTAACATTGAATTTAGTTTTCAATTTCCGTGTCAAATCAAATCTCATATAAATCTGTAGTTCGATTCAGGGTAGAGAACAAATTTAATGGATCCGGATCTTTGGTCCATCTCCAGTTCTATCTAAAAAATTTCAACTTAAAACAGATGCTCGTATTAAGTCATTTTCACTATTTATATCGACACCAAGCATCGTTTAATTTTTGAAACATCATTTTATATCCCAAATATTATTATGCTTTTCATTACACTTTATATAATAATTTGTAGTGTAAAGGGACCAACTCTTAATATTTAGATACCCAACTACACTAGTTAATTTCAATCGTTCTTTCCATTTGGCTTTAGTCATTTGCATTTTTTTTATTACCTAACTTAGACTTATTATTCTGCGGTTCCTCTTTTTCCCAGAAAATCACCTTAATACTCCCCACGACTCTTAATGTTTTCTTCATACTGAGAGCAATCAAAGGTGCCAATCACCCGTTCTTGAGAATCAAATAGCTCTTTTTACACGCCGTGGTTCAAATGCGGGTTGTTTAGGGATTTGTCGGTGAATGCAGCGTAAAGGATCGGCCACAAATTGGACTCCACCATCTTGATTAGATTTATTTCTAGAAAGAGTGCGCATAACAGAAATGCACGTGCGATGCATGTGTGAAAATATGGTCGTTTAAAAGATTTTACAAAACTTTCCTTTACGAAATGTTAGATTATTTAATTAATGAAAAGTAATTGTTGACATAACACAAAGAAATTGATCCTAAATGTGGAAAGAGAAAATTAATTTATGATACGAACTTTCTTTAGTAAAGTTGTTCGTAAGATAGAATCGGTTGAGATGTTAAAATTGAAATGCATGGAAGATAGAATAGAATTATCAATTTAGGCATTTACCAATTGATAAAATATTTATGAAATAGTTAGTTAAGTTAACAATATTTTAGGTAAGAAATAAGTAATTATGATCAAGCAGGACCTCTTCGATATATTTAATACTAAATATGAAGTTATCAATTTTATTATGACACTTTAAAAAATATAATGACTATGAATGTTTTCCTTACAAGTCCACGTTGATTACAAAAGAAAGGGTGCGGTTATGTTTTTCTTTCAACTCTTTGTGGCTAAAAAGCAAAAACTTACCTAATCCTGTTTTATTTTGCCTTAAAAAAGCAAAAGCCAACTTTTAACTTTCTCGGCAAAAAATGAAATGTTTCTTCAAATATTAAAATATGGTAAAAGTATATTTAGATGTACTTGTCAATATTGGACTAATGCAGAAGTTTCAGGTCCCAAGATTGAAAAATTAAAGCGTACATTGGAAAATTAAAAAAAAAAAAAAAAATCTCCAATTTGTTGACAAAAAAATCACTATTCGATATCCAATCACATTGTTCTATTGCTGTAAAGAGGAACCTACCTCTTCTCTCTGTCTTCTAGCTCGTACTTTTTTTGGCCAAGTCACAATGAAAATCATGAAAAATATGTGGTAACTAGCACGTTCGGGGTTTACCCTTCGTTACCCCCAGACCTTTCGGGTTGTTCGTGTTGGTACAATGCGCGGGTTCCTTGGGTCACCAAAAATAAAAAATACATGAAAAATCTGTTAAAATTTACCATTTACTTGATCTGTCCAATGTCCTCCTAACGTCGTTAAAACATGGAAAAATCTGTCAAAATTTAAATTTTCCACCTTTCTCCCTTTTTACTTTTAATATATTGTTCTCTAGTCTTCAGCCAACTGTCGTTTAGTCATACCGCGTGTTGTGCCGCGTGCGTCCCACGTGACTTGGTATTATTGGGCTTTAAATTTTCCACCGGGAGGACTCCTCCCAGTCTCTGTGCACGTCCAAAGCTCTGATCTTCGGCGACGTTGCTTCGTTTCCCAGAAACTCGCCTTCGATTTCTAGGTTACTTTCGGGAGAGAGAGAGAGAGAGAGAGGCGGGCCAAGGTGTTCGACCTGAAAACTGACTGGTAAGGCTTATATTCGGACAAATTACATTTTGCCCTCAAAATTATGAGACGTCAGTGATTCAGTTTATTTTACCAACATTGGTTTTCGCATAGAAGAAATGGCATGCAATACAAATGACGAAGATTTTGATGAAGGGAGAGAAGCGTGATATAAGTTTTAGGAAATGCATATAAATTGGAGAAAAGTTGATTAAATATTGGAATCTATAAAAGATTTATGAAATAAAGTATCAGCTTTGTTGACCATTGGAAACCAATTTCTCCATTCTTGAATGGTGCCCACTTATTGTTCTTTGTTATAGAGTGTCTATGCCAGGGCAAAATTTTTGAATGGAAGGTTGAGTAGAATGTGTTTGAGTCCACTCTATATTTGAGAGATAATAATAGCATTAAAGGAGATGTGAGATCCTTTTTTTTTCTTTAACAGTATCCATAACATATCAGAAAAGATACCACAGAAAGCGTTGACTATGGAATTAATAAGGTACCATTTTCATTATAACTCATGGAATTTGAATTGAAACAAAATTGATGACACTCATAACGATATATAGATGTAGTGACTATAATATCCAATTGTTTCGAACGAATAAACATTTCCTAGATTGTTTGGCTACTGTATCATTTGGGGAAATGAGTTAGTAGAAAATACTTTTATACAAAAATCTATATTTATATATTTTTATCGATGATAAAAAAATTGTTGGCTCATTTTTCCTAAGCAATACAAACAATGGAAAATGAAGAAATATTCTTTGATTGTTGATTTACCGGAAAGCAAGCGGAATGTAAGGAGAACAATAATGTGATCTAAGCATGTAACTTTGCGGAACAATAGACAACACTCTTGTAAGTTAACAAGGTTAACTTGAAAAAATCAACGATGCTGGAACAAAGGGAATCGATATATGCACAGAAATTCAAATATTTTAAGATCTTTAATTTAAAATAAAAAAGGAATTTTAAAATTCTCATATCACGAGTGTTCTACTAGTTTAAATATAAATTAGAAGAAATTGCCCCAAGAACTGGAGAACCGCTTTTTATTATACGTAGCAAAGATAAATAGGTTTATTTACTTTATACATAAAAAAATAAATGAGATTAATATTGTTTCTGCTCGTACATCACTAAAATACAGCTTGTAAGAATATGCATAGTTTCTCTAGATTTTATTTGGAAATTTTGAACCAGCATCTTATTTGCTTGTCACGGAATTCAAGTTCCATATTATTTCAGATTACATAAATGTTAGACGTTAAATGATATCCTCAAGTCTGGTAGGTGGACCCAATTTCATTCATTTTATCAAGAATAGCTACTTCGCATTGGTGCCTGAAATTCTAGAGCATCTCAATTTCTTGAAACCGAGCAATATCTGATGAAATTTGGTATAGCCGTGGATCAACTGATGCTCATACTAAATTCCACCAATTGGAATTATGAAGTTTTTAAGTTATTTCACCAAATGGCCGTACATATATGTTCACAGAAGTAGATCCTCTGGTTTAACATATCCGGTGGGAACCATGTGGCGAAACAGAAGTGCTTAGCGGTACACCATAAAAAATCTTCACTTTTTGTTTTTGTTTTTCATTCTCTCTTCCTTTCTGCATGAGTCAAAAGGTCTCAGGGTTACATTTGTTGGAGGCATTGAATCAGCAATTTGGTTCATTTTGATATCACCGTGTCTTCAGCTGGAACAATTTTTCTTTGTTTGTGCATTACTGCAGCCTTGAAGATGTAGTTGAATTGGTTATTAAGGATGTTTTGGGTCATCGGATGAAAGTCAACCCATGAGCGTTGACTGAAGTTTAGGTCAAGATCGTTGACAGCTCGCAGACGCTGCAAGGAAATTGTTATAGAAGTTTTCGTTTGGTTCATTGTCCAAGAAAAAGCAAATGGATTTCTGTTACAAGTGATAAAGTCCTGTAGAACTGAGTTCTTTTTCTAATGTTTGGAGGCTCTCTAGAGATTTCATGTCGAGATTAAATTGGATTATGATTCTAATGCTTGGTACATTTTTAAAGATTAGAATGAAATTACACTAATTTGTTCATGTGTAAGATCTAGAAAATCATCGAACTTCCAAACTCTTGAGAAAAGAGATTAGCTGGTTGTGTCGGACTTGAAAATGGTTAAATAGAGTCGATTTATCTGATTGAATTGGAAATTTAAGGAAAACAAAATGAAACTACAATGCACTCCTCAAATAATCAGAAAGTTCGGTGATGCTGTTGGTTAGCTGGAGATGCTTGAGGAGTTAGATGCAGCTAATAAGGATATTGGACTTATCATGCTAAAAACACATTGAATCCGTACTTTTAATTGGAGAGCGAGTCACGGACATGCTTCTCCTTGTGTGGCATTTCTTTTAAATGTTGGGTCTTCAAATCTCTTCGCATTTAGCCTCGCTTAATTAAGAATAGATCTAGTATTCGATCGTGTTAACAAAAGCTTGGTTTGGGCCACAACTTAACTTTCCTCCCATGAATTCCAAGTTCGATCAGCTCAGGGCTTTGCATTCTCTGCAGACCACAAACAAGAAGTCTCCTGGCGTGGAATTTTCGGAATTTCCGCCAAGCTTTAGAGTGAGGAATGAAATTAGCAAAATAATGGCTAATATATGCAAAAAGTATCATAGCTCAAATGTTTTTTTTAGGCTATTTATATTTACTCTGATTAAACCGGGAGAATTACCAAAAAAGTCCAAAACCTATTGCAATTGTGCCAATTCAGTCATAAACTTTTTTTTTGTCTAATTTAGTCCTAAACCTTTTATAATTGTGTCAATTCAGTCCATCCAGCCAAAATTGGCCTATTTGGTGCCGACGTGGATGTCGGCGGGGGACGGCCGATTGGCAAGGTAATTTTTTAATATCTTTTTTATTTTTTTCGAATTTTTAATTTTTTTAAATTTTTAAACTTCTTTTTTGGCCTTCTTCTCCCTCCTTTGGCCGGCCGGTGTCGGCCAAAGGTGAGGGCCCGCGAGGTCGCCCTTGCCGGCCACTGGCGGAGGCGAGCCTCACCTAGCGATGGCGAGGCGGTCGTTGCTAGATCTGGCGAGGCTTGACCTCACCATGGCTAGGTGAGGCTGAGCCTCACCAGATCTGGCGACAGCGGCCTTGCCAGATTTGGTGAGCTTGGCCCTCGCTGGCCACTGGCGAGGGCGAGGCCCCGCCGTGTTGTGTGGTGTAGTTGAGGAACCCACGGAGGAGCTCGATCTCGTCCTCATCGGTCCAAAGGTGCCGGAACGGGGTTTTGGCGACGGTCACGGCGGGGAGGGCCGCTTGAGCTCGGAGGGGGAGATCGTGCCGACGATCGGGGGATGGGGGAGGTGGCGGAAGCGACGGGGCGGCGATGGCGACGGCGGCCTCGTCGGCCACTGGGCGAGGTCGACCCTCACCCTTGCCAGTGGCTGGTGAGGCGGTCGTCGCCAGATCCGGCGATGGCTGCCTCGCCGTCGCCGGGCGAGGCTTGCCTCGCTAGTGGCCGAGGCCTCGCCGGCCCTCACTATCGACCGGCCGAGGAAGGAGAAGAAGGCCAAAAAAAAAAAAAAAAAAAAAAATTCATAAAAACATTTAAAAATTCAAAAATATTAAAAAATATTAAAAAATTACCTCGATGACCGGTTGTCTCCGCCGGGTCCACGCGCCCGGCCGGCCAATTTTGGCTGGATGGACTGAATTGGCACAATTATAAAAGGTTTAGGACTAAATTGGACAAAAAAAGGTTTATGATTGAATTGACACAATTGCAATAGGTTTATGACTTTTTGGTAATTCTCCCTAATTAAACCTGAGGGTCCCTAATTTTCGAAGATGTCGTGGGATGATCTCTCTCGAAGGGTGAAACTTCTGGCTCTTTGCCCACATTTCGCCCTTCTATGCTGAAATACAGGAGGCATGGTTGTTCTGGTTCTTCAGACCTCGCTTCCACTTCCTTCTGAATTCTTCATCTTATTCCCGTCCGGTGGGAATTGAACCTTCGGTTTATGAACCCGCCTGCCTCACTTAATGACTTTCTAATTGGTCACATCAATGGTTTCATTTTTATTTTATTTTTTTACTGTTGTTCGGTTTTATGCAAAATTGGTGTTATCAAGGTAGTCAAGGCGATGTTGAAACTTTATTTTGTCAAATCTAGGCGAAATATTACTGACATGCACTCCTCGGCGTGGGCGGGAGAGAGAATTCCTTTTGATTTTATGCCAACGTTTCCTATTTGGTAGTATGGTATATACTAGACAAGATCAAGTAATTCATTAGTTAGATACCATCGAATGACCATGAGTAAGGAAATGGATGACCACGAATTTGGAGAAGAAATTCTACCTAAGGCATGGCATTGAATAAACCTAGAAAAAATAGGAAAGATGATTCAGAAGTGGCTTTGGTTTTTCTTTCTCTCATTGGAACTTGGCCAAGCAGCCCAGCAACCGCATTACGACGGTCGATATGGTCACCGATCCAATGGCAATTCTTGCTCTCGCTGTCCTCTCTCCAGCTGTTTTAGTCATAAAATCTCAAGTTCCGGTTATCTCGATCGTTGATAATGTTGCATCAAGATCACCATTGGCCCTGATGTCAACCATCAACAACCGCCACCACTGGCCAGTAGCACCGCGATGACCACCGGCGGTTTTTCCCCCACTAACCTCTCTATCATATTCTTTAGCCCAGTCCTACTCTTAAATAGGCCGAACGCCGGGTCCAATATATGCAATTCACAAGCCTATGGTTATTTTCACCTGGGCCTCCATTGCAACGCCGTTTTCGTGTAAAAAAACAGAGACAGTTTTTATGTCGAAGAATGTTCGACAAACGACCTGTGTGACGTTGGCCTTTGAAATAGTTTGATGCCCCTCCGACGCCATTGAAATCTAATCACGTTAATTACTTGGAGAAACACGATGAACAGTATGCAATAAGGTTAGCCTCTTAAATTACAAGTCAACCACTGGGATTTGTCCTAGTGGCTATCTTTTCCACTTGAGAATGAGGAGGTGGCGGTTAGGGTAGGGACGATTTAGTTTCAGATGTATGTTTCGACTCTCACACCTCACAAAAAGGCAGGATAAATTTTTGAGAATGAGAGTTATAATAAGAGTAGAATAAGACAAAAAAAAAAAAATTACAAGCCAAATTTGCTGTCATCTTTGTTAAGTCAACTCTTTTATTTTCCCCTTTAATCAATCTTTTAAGAATGGATTTTATTGAGAGAGAAGCAACATCATAATGGGGAAGCGCAGAACAATGTCCGACGACTTCACAAGACCCAAAAGGAACGTGGGGATGCGTATCGGAACGAAGAAATAGAAACTCATCTCTGGCCAACCCCCGTTACAAAATTCACTGCCATTGCTCTGATTATACTACGGACGCCTTATATTATTCGTTAGGAATCTTCTCGGCAGATACACCATTGAGAAAAGCAATTATCAAGATTATTGCATATATATCCCTTAAAGTACTTTATGTTTTCGAGATCTATAAGGCCTTATTAAATACTTTTAGAAAAATGATTGGACTCCCGTATAGATAGAGGTCAACATACATAACAACCCTGTTATTCCGTATATATCTCATACTTTTAACATTAACATAAAAATAATTCTCATTATGCGTTTGTCCAAATGCACTATTGAGAAAACAATTATCAAGGGTATCGCATTGGGAAATGAAAACAGATGGTTGATTTGGACTTGAAATGATTAAATATAATCAATCTACTCTTTTTTGTATGATCATATTCTATATCTATTTAGAAGCCATGACGTGTGTTATGTGTTGTGCACAGAAAGCAAAATCCTACTTCCTCATTCATGTGAATCCGTCATAGCTCTTGAGAAGGTGGGGCATCAAACTCCCCACCTGTCCCTTCCCAAGTGGGAAGGATAGCCACTTAGTCGCTCTACTTGATACACTTGGCCACTTGGCCACTTGGTCGATTCCTCATTAATTTGAAAAGTTAGGTGATGCTACGGACAGCTGGAGATGCTCCAGCAGATATGTCACTTGCGGTGCATATGGGTCTTGACGAAGACCCTGTATTTAAATACCAATCATTGTATATTTGCATCAAGTAAAAGATAATTGAGGTTGACTATCTAAATTCACGACTTGGTCTCCTAGGCCAAGCCTCACGCCTCCCTCGGGTGGCTACTAGCTTGCCGCTAGAGCTTTGCCTAAACCTGTATTCATCTAAATCCATTTCCAACGTTGTTAGGTTGTTTTTCATGTTCTGTATACACGCACTCCGTGTGTGCTTTTTTTTTTTTTTTTTTTTTTGGCTAGTGACGATGAGAATAAATAATCTCCGCAAACACAAACGCTAAATGGAAAATTAATATATGAATGGTAATTATAAACACTCCTTCGATATGATCATTTTCGCTATAAAAGCCCACACAACTACGATTGAACCAGTAATATTTTGATAGAAACCAAATGACAAATCAACATTTCTTATCGTACATCTTAATCTCTTCTTAATCTCATCACAGCGATTCTATATCTATCATTCAAAATAAAGAGTGGATATCGTCCTAAATTTTGAACAATCTTGAACAAATGTACTTTGTGACGTTTGGCCTTTGAAATAATTTGGTGCCCCTTTGATGCCATCAATATTCAATCACATTGATTACTTGAAAGAAATGATGAATAGTGTACAATAAGATAGCTATTTCTTGCCCCATGGACAATTCAAATTAAAATCGCCAGAAACACCGTTAATTGCGAGCCGAATTAGCTGCCATCTTTGTTCTTCAAATCCTTTATTTACCCCCTTTAAGAAACGATTTTATTGAGAAAGAAGCAACACTTTGGGAAACACAAGACAAGGTCCGATGACTTCGTAAGACCCCAAAACACGTGGGGATGGTGGGGGAAACCGAAGAAATAGGCTGTCACTTCCGGTCGAATATCATTACTAAGTTCACCACCCCTGCTCTGGTTATCATAATTATATGTTACGTTTAGAATTCTCTTCGCAGATACACCAATAAGGAAACATTTATCAAGCTTAAGGTTTGTAAGGCCTTATTAAATACATTTAACCAGAGATTAATCAAGACGAAATACCAAATACGCTATATATGGTCAAATAGAAATTGTAACTTTAACTCATTGGTAATCTCCAAAATAAGTTTTGATAAATTATTGAAATAGTTGGTAATTTGAAACAATCAAATAACGATTGGTAAGTGGACTCAAGTAAGAGCAACTAATTTTCTAGTAAAACTTTAACATGCAGAAAAATCTGCAAATAAATATTAGTAAATTCTCAAATAAGTGGTGATTTCGAAACAATTGAATAAACATTGACACCTCAATCAAATGTTACTAAAGCTAAACTAGATGATAACTTAATGAATGAAAAGTTGATAAATCACTTAAATTTATATCAGTAATTTGCTATAAGAGTTAATAGCTTTAATATGATTGTCGTTGGAGCAAATATGTATTTGCAAGTCTTGGAACGATTGCTGATTTTGAAACAATAAAATGAAAGTCAGTGAACGGACTCAAATCAGAATTGGTATTTTTCTACAAAAGTTGGTAAACTTAATATACCGCTAAGTTACATGACTAAACATTGGTAACATATAATACTTTAAAATGGTCAAATAACTAACGACATTTCCACATAGTGTTGGTATTTTACTAAAACGTTACAGGTTAAATAACTGTTGATACTAATACCATATATTAGAGTGGAGCCGTAACAATCCCGATTCAAGATCTAAGGTTGTCATAGACTGTATATTACAGGGCAGATCTACTTGGAGCTGTAGCAATCGGAGAACCGCAATTAGGAAGTCAAACGTTGCTAACCATTTACCCATTCTTTTCACCTACTGAACAGCGTAGAGAATCACAAGTTTATTTGGAAAGCTAAGTTGATCATTTAAATCAAGGTGAGCTTGAGCTTCACAATACTTAATTCAAGCGGCTCGCTAGCCTAATTTGTTATTTAAGTATTTCTTTATAGATTATTATAGTTGCATTAATGAACTGTAAAATGAATGAAAATGACTTTACTTTTGCCTTCTTACCTTGCTTGAGTTAATCAGGGAAGACTCAAGCTTTACATTGAATTTAGTTTTCAATTTCCGTGTCAAATGAAATCTCATATAAATCTGTAGTTCGGTTCAGGGTAGAGAACAAATCTAATGGATCCGGATCTTCGCTCCATCTCCGTTTCTATCTAAAAATTTTCAACTTAAAATAGATGCTCGTATTAAGTCATTTTCACTATTTATATCGACACCAAGCATCATTTAATTTTTGAAACATCACTTTATATCCCAAATATTATTATGCTTTACATTACACTTTATATAATAATTTATAGTGTAAAGGGACCAATTCTTAATATTTCGATACCCAACTATATTAGTTAAATACTTACCAAAAAAAAAAAAAAAAACTACACTAGTTAATTTCAATCGTTCTTTCCATTTGGCTTTAGTCATTTGCATTTTTTATTACCTAACTTAGACATATTATTCTGCGGTTCCTCTTTTTCCCAGAAAATCACCTTAATACTCCCCACGACTCTTAATGTTTTCTTCATACTGAGAGCAATCAAAGGTCCCAATCACCCGTTCTTGAGAATCAAATAGCTCTTTTTACACACCGTGGTTCAAATGCGGGTTGGTTTGGATTTGTCGGTGAATGCAGCGTACAGGATCGGCCACAAATTGGACTCCACCATCTTGATTAGAATTATTTCTAGAAAAAGTGCGCATAACAGAAATGCACGTGCGATGCATGTGTGAAAATATGCTGTCATCTTTGTTAAGTCAACTCTTTTATTTTCCCCTTTAATAAAACTTTTAAGAATGGATTTTATTGAGAGAGAAGCAACATTATAATGGGGAAGCACAAAACAATGTCCGACGACTTCACAAGACCCAAAAGGAACGTGGGGATGGGGTGTGGAAACGAAGAAATAGAAACTCATCTCTGGCCAACCCTCGTTACAAAATTCACTGCCATTGCTCTGATTATTCTACGGACGCCTTATATTATTCGTTAGGAATCTTGTTGGCAGATACACCACTGAGAAAAGCAATTATCAAGATTATTGCATATATATCCCTTAAAGTACTTTATGTTTTCAGGATCTATAAGGCCTTATTAAATATTTTTAAGAAAAATGATTGGATTGCCGTATAGATAGAGGTCAACATACATGACAGCCCTGTTATTCCATATATATCTCATACGTTTAACATTAACGTAAAAATAATTCTCATTATGTGTTCGTCCAAATGCACTATTGAGAAAACAATTATCAAGGGTATCACACTGGTAAATGAAAACAGATGGTTGATTTGGACTTGAAATGATTAAATATGATCAATCTAGTCTTTTTTGTATGATCATATTCTATATCTATTTACAAGCCACGACGTGTGTTATGTGTTGTACACGGATTGCAAAACCCTACTTCCTCATTCATGTGAATCCGTCATAGCCCTCGAGAAGGTGGGGGCATCAAACTCCCTACCTCTCCCTTCCCAAGTGGGAAAGATAGCCACTTAGTCGATCTACTTGATACACTTGGCCACTTGGCCACTTGGTCAATTCCTCATTAATTTGAAAGTTAGGTGATGCTATGGACAGCTGGAGATGCTCGAGCAGAGAAGTCGCATGCGGTGCATATGGGTCTTGACGAAGGCCCTGTATTTAAATACCAATCATTGTATATTTGCATCATGTAAAAGATAATTGAGGTTGACTATCTAAATTCACGACTTGGTCTCCTAGGCCAAGCCTCACGCCTCCCTCGGGTGGTCACTAGCTTGCCGCTAGAGCTTTGCCTAACCCTTCATTCATCTAAATCCATTCCAACGTTGTTAGGTTGTTTTTCATGTTCTGTATACACGCACTCCGAGCGTGCTTTTTTTTTTTTTTTGCTAGTGATGATGAGAAAGAATAATCTCCGCAGACACAAACGCTAAATGGAAAATTAATATATGAATGGTAATTATTAACACTCTTTCGATATGATCGTTTGCGCTATAAAAGCCCACACATCTACGATTGAACCAGTAATATTTTGATAGAAACCAAATGACAAATCAACATTTCTTATTGTACATCTTAAACTCTTCTTAATCTTGTCACAACGATTCTATATCTATCATTCAAAATAAAGAGTGGATATCGTCCTAAATTTTGAACAATATTTAGCAAATGTACTTTGTGACGTTTGGCCTTTGAAATAATTTGGTGCCCCTTTGATGCCATCAATATTCAATCACATTGATTACTCGAAAAAATTGATAAGCAGTGTACAATAAGATAGCTATTTCTTGCCCCATGGACAATTCAAATTAAAATCGCCAGAAACATCGTGAATTGCGAGCCGAATTAGCTGCCATCTTTGTTCTTGAAATCCTTTATTGACCCCTTTAAGAAACGATTTTATTGAGAAAGAAGCAACACTTTGGGAAGCACAAGACAAGGTCCGATGACTCGTAAGACCCCAAAACACGTGGGGATGGTGGGGGAAACCGAAGAAGTAGGCTGTCACTTCCGGTCGAATATCATTACTAATCGTGGATGTCTCTCCTCATTGAGCATAGTTACGTCTCTCAAAGACGACTTTCCCGAAGGAATATAGGTCTAGCCTCTATTGCAACCCAAATTCCATATAGGGTAACGTCCATTTGACACAGTTTGGGGATGAGTTCTCTTAACCAACACACGACCACTCAACCTCGGCTCAGGACACTGTGCATTGCACTCAAATGCCTCAATTAAAATAGTGATCCTGGCCTGTTTTCTTCATATTAAAAACATCCAGTGAAATTAGTCGTGCGTGGGTACACAGTCAGATTGGATATGAAATTCCATATCCCTCTTTATAAAATCCAACTGGTTTATATAGTATATAAAACCATTTTCGGTGTTTAAAACCCGTCACTTGGGATTTTCTGGATAAATGTCAAAATTTACCAATTTTAGAATAATCGACCCACTTTCCAATCAACACTCAAATTTCACAAAAATAACACTCGATTGCAGAAATTAACCACACCATTGCAATCAGCATGAAATTCCGGTCTTGGCTAACCCGGCCTAATTTCTGAAAAATAATTAATAATTAAATAATTTCTAAAATTAATTAAATAAATGTATTAAATACTAAAATTGCTAACTTAGGCTAAACAAATCTAATCTAACCACCTAATTTATTAATCTAACCATCCTAATTTAAATAACTAAATTAATAATTAAAATAATTACATTTAAATAAATCTAAACACCCCTTAGACATTATTAGCCTACTAAGAAGAGTTTAGTGCATAAACTCACCGGTTTATTGCGGAAACCAGTTCACCGCAACGACGACGTGGCGGCGGCCAAAATCCAAATTTTTGATGACGTCGACGGACTTGGCTCTGGGCCGCTTCGCCCAACAAATCTCAGCCCAAACCGAGATTTGTTATTGCCTTGGACTAGGCTTGTTACAGACACTAGGCTTCGCTGGACTTGGCCAAACCTGAGCTTTTGATGGACTTCAAATTGTTGGGCTTCGGCTAAGATGGGCTTGCCGCACTTGTGGGCTAGATTGAGCGAAATGGATTCGAGCTTGTGGAGTTGAAAATTGCTGGATTTCTAGGCTGCTGCAGCTGGAATTAATGGGCTGAACAAGAAGCAGCAAAGGCTGCTGTTGACACCACATGTTTAATCATTTATCGCTTTAAAAATTAGGGATTAATTTTAACCCCTAAAAATATTAGTAAATTAATTAATTGCATAGCATATAGTTTTAGGTGCATTTACATTGGGCCGGTGACAAATGGGTTCAAATTGATGGTTCAAAATATTAATTTGGTGAATTGGATTAAGCCCACAAAGGGAGTAAATTGGCCCAAGCCCGTATCCTCGGAAATATTTTACGGATTGATTTATGCGAGATTTCAAATTTTAGAAAAATCCTCTTGCAATCCTAAATCGTATCAAAAGAAATTATTGCATTTGGAAAAAGGAATTTTCATGGATACGGATTTGGAAAAATTAAAACCCTAACTCATGGCCTATAAATAGATTAAATGCGTAGGGTTTGCTGAGGAGGCTACACATTGAATAAACGGCCACACAAATTCCACTAAAAAAGAGAGATGAGAAGCTTGGGCTTCTCTATTCGTTCCCTTTGAAAAAAAAAAGAGAAAAAGCTTTGAGGGGAAGAGGAGAAAAGTCAACAGCAAAAAGAAGATTTTGCTGCAGCAGAGAAAGAGAAAAAGGCTGAAGAAGTAGCAGGGAGAAGGGACAGCAACAGTGAAATAGCAGAGAGAAAGTCGAGAGGGAAGGGTTTGTGCAGGAGAGAAAGTAAAAAGAAAAGAAAAGGGAGAGCACTGTTCATCGTCTCTTGCGTGCAGCCTCAGCCGCGAAGCCATAGCTCGCTTCCTCTGCCGCGAGCCTCCGCTCGTCCCCCACGAAGCCACCGCTAGTGTCGGCCCGCGCCTCCTCCGCTGCTCATGCTATGACACCATTGCTGTCATGATCTTCCCGCTCGAGCGCCCTGACGACGGCAGATCTAAGCCGTGAAGCCGCTGAGCCCCCGTCTCCACGGCATCTTCTCTGCACCACAACCCTGCAGCAGTTCGAGCCCTAGCGACACCAGTAGCCGCCAACCCAGTCGTCCACGACGCCCGATCCCCTTGCAGTGGTTCGAGCCCTCGCGACGTCTGCAGACCTCTGCTTCCCTGACGACGACAGGTGCAGATCCCACAAGCGCCACAGACCGCCTCGCCACGCTTGCCTCTCTGTCCAAGCACTGAAGCCGCGAGCCCCCACAGCAACCAGTGTAGCCGCCAGCCCACCGCGCCTCCGAACGACCCACTGCACCAGCAACAATGCCTCTGCTCTGTTCGCGATCTGCCGCCCCTACAGCAAGACCCGACACCTGCAGAGCCTCCGACCAGCGACTCGACGCCAGCGGCAAAAACCCAGAACTAGCACCTGCTACAACCACAACCCGACGCCACTCCTCTGCCTGCGACCTAAGACCGGTCGCCGAGGCCCGACGCTTTGCTGATCCTGGCGACCTGATGCACGCCCGAGCGACAAACCAACTACGGCTTGCTCTTAAACGCCGGACAGCAGCCCCCTGCCCACTGGTCAGTATTGCTGCCGCCGGTCTGCCCGCCACCCTAGCCGGAGCTCCGAACGGCAATCCATCTAGCCGCTAGCTGACTTTAGTTTAGGAGGCCAAAACCCTAATTAGGTAGATTTCTTATTTTATTTTATTTTTATTCATTTATTTATTTATTTATTATTATTCATTTTGTTTCTTTATTTGATGATGAGATGTTCGATATGAACAACATGTGAAATTTGTGTTTGATAGTCCGATTTTCGCGTCCGAAATCCGACTCGCAATCACAATCGCTTGGAAAATCGTCAATCCAATCTCCCGCCCGAGATTCGATTCGCGATTTATTTAAAAATTGGCCAACCCGATCTCATGCGCGAGATATGGTTCGTCGGTTTGTAGATATCAATCATATCTTATCTAATTTGTCGTCACGTTAATTGAATCAATTTTATTTTGTTAAATAAAAAAATCCAAAAAATATTTGAGTTAGGATTAGGTTTGTTTTAGAATATTTCTTGTTATCTTGCATATTTAGAATAGAGATTTTATTTCGAATTTCAAAAATCAAAAATCAAAAATCAAATCAATCAATTTAGGTTGCTAGTTTTTTTTTTTTTTTTTTACTTAGGTAGCATGTTTAATAATTTGATAATTCTTAATTTCGAAATTAATAAAACAAAAACACAAAAAAGGTCATCATGCATATGTCATGTAGAATTAGGACATTCTTTATACGTCATTGCATATTAGAATAAATTGCATGCTTATTTAGAATAAAAACCATGTGCACGTCATATAGAATTAGGTTCATACAATGCACGTCATTTAGTGAATTTTGTTAGGTCCATTTAATTAGAAATTGTTAGTCATTAGATTAATTTAGATTGCATATTTAAATGTTGCATTTCTTTAATTTTGAATCTCATAGAAAATACAAAAAAAAAATTATTTAGAATAAATCCATCTCATGCTTAGGATAGACTACATGCTTAGTTATGTCATATTGCTTAGGTCATATAGCCAAGTCATGTTGCCATGTCATATCATTTCATGTTAAATTAGTGGCATGCATTGCATATTGCATGATTTCCATTGATTAAGTGAAAACAAAAAAAGAAATTGCGTGTGAATTATAAATCATATTTAGGATTGTCGATGTGAATTATGATTTAACATTGCAGATGCTCTCGTTGCTTTGAGGTAATTTCCTGCAATTTATTCATTGCTTTCCTTGGATGTTAAATTGGTAGATTGCACATCCGCATGATCGCCTCGCATTTTAGAGAATTAGATTTAAAATCAATCCAAGCTGCCTACAAAACATTTTCTTTGAAATAAAAGAGAAAGGTACCGAAAGGGCGTTAGAAAAGTCTAGCGTAACCAAGTCCCCGAATTCATAATCTCTGGTTCGCAGGAGTAAAGTAAATCTCCCGTTACTTTACTTGGGTTTCTAATCCAGCCACCAAAAATAGATTAGTGGCGACTCCTGATTGAAAAATCATTTGCATGTTATAAACTTGAACCTAAGTCGCGAATTGGTATGGGCTTGGGAGAGCCCGAGTTAAGTCTAGGCTTAACAATCCATTAGCCAAACCCTAGGTGGTTCACACCCAAAAAATTGGTCACGACAGCTGCTATTAGGCCACGAAAACTGAAGACCAACGTTGCTAGTTGAGCTGATGGAGATGGGCCTAATGTTGGGCCGGTTGCTGAAGCTAAACGTTGACTAGAGAAGTAGCTGGCGTGCGCTGGGGTCTTCGAGGGATGTTGTTGCAGGAGGATGCCGATGCAGCGAAAAAACATGGCAGCTTTGAAGATGATGGAGCGAACGGGCTGGCTTCACTCGATGGTCAACAAAGTGGGAAGAATCTGCTGCTGTTGGCCATGAAGGAGCAGGCTGTGGACGCGTGGAGGGGCAAGCGTCGCTGGCAGGGGTCTTCGATGGTGTTGCTCGATCTACAAATCGTGCTGGTGGTTGATTGGAGGGGCAGATGGGCGAAGGGAAAAACGCAAAACACGAAGCTGCTGCAAGCATTGTTGTTGCCTCAGATGAAAAAATGTGAGAAGAAATGAAAGTGAGGCAGGAGCAGAGGTGACGCACGAAGGGGAGGGAACATTGCTTTAAAAGTCAAGATGAAATATCTAATTTCATCATGGTTTTTGACGAAAAATTCTTCAAGTCTATCTACTCGGTCCCCTCTAATTCTTTCTTGACAATTGAATCCAAAATTAATAAATTTTGAAGCTAAATTTGTTGCCCAATATCCAGCTCCGAATTTCACAAATTTGAGCTTCAATTTCATCTCCCATCCTCCAATTTGGTGTCCAATATTGATGAAGGAAAGGTCCACATAATTTCTGCAAGTTCCTTTCGTCAAAATAGCTCGGTAAGAAGGTAAAAATTTCCTTCAACTTAGCCCATCCGAATTTCCATTAATATTTGCAACATCCGAAACGATTTTCCATAAAAATCTCGGAATCTCTTAAAATTCCTCAGAGGATGAGTCGACGTTCTTAAAATAGCTCGTGACACCACAGAACTTTCAATTTCTGAAATCGGGTTCAAATTCACAGTTAATTTCACTCCGACACCCTTTTAGTGTAACCTAGTCTACCAGGTAACTTTTAGGAATTTTTAGTGCAATTGATCCGTGATCGATTTATCTCGAGTCACAATGTACATCTCCTACACAATGGCGACTCTCAGTTGTCGTGAAAATCTTAAGGTTTCAATTACAAATACAGGGTACCCAAAAAGACAGAAAATCAATTTAGTGCTGATTGATGAGAATTTTGCAATCAGGTAGAATCACCCACACTTTGATCACATCTCTTAGTTGAATCGACCTATCTCTGATCTCTGATCAATTATGACAGTGTCGTAATGACCTTTGCAGATCTACACGGTCGAGTAGTCGATTCCTAGTCGAATTCTTAGGTCCATTGCATTTAGATTCGTTAATTGCTTCCCCAGATAGTCCAGTTATCTCATGAATGATCAGTTCAGAGAATTGCATTATTGACGCGTCGATGAAATGTCCAATTTATTTAATTGAAAACGAAATTTGAATTTAGGCTGTCACCAATTTTGTATACATTTGGCTCAATTTGGACTCAATTCCTTCTTGAACCTACTCAATTCGGCTTCTAAAAATTCAACCGTCAAGTCCTCGATCAAATTGGTATTTTTCCTTACCAATTGATCCCACTTGCATCCTAATTTTGCGATAAAAAACGATCCTCTAATTTTTCCGGTCGAAAATGGCTATATATCGACTTTTTCCGCCAAAATCTCAGTTTGCAGAAAAATTTTCGGAGACTAAGTTGACGTTCCTAAAATGATTTGTGACATGACAGAACTTTCAATTTTTGAAAAAGGATTCAAATTTGCGAGTTAATTTCAATCTGGCGCGATTTTTTTAGAATGACCTAGGCTACTGGGTAGCTTTCAGAAATTTTTAGTACAAATGACCCGTGGTTGATTTTCTTCAAGCCATAATAAACCTCTTTGACACATTAGCAACTCTCGGTGGTCATGAAAATCTCGAGATTTTAAATACGGACATAGGGTACCAAAATGATAGAAAAATCAGTCTAGTACTGGTCGACGATAATTTTGTAATTTAGTAAACTGGACAGGCTGGAGAAGAAGAGTAGTTTAGAAAGCCATAGAGAGGTTTTCATAAAACACTCACTTTACTTTAAGGGACTCTGCCCAACATAGTACACCCTCCTTGCCTTATATAGACAATATGAGGTAACAAACCAACAAACAAGGTCCAAGTTCATGGGTTCGAGTACAAACAGAGGCACCGGAAACTTCCGGGAGGGAATTATCCGTACACTATGAACAGTAACTGTACTGTGAACGGTACTTTCCCTAGCCTAGTGCTATAGTAAAAGTGAACATTAACTTGCTACAGTGAAAATGTATGGACATCGGCTTTTTAGTGGTCTCGTCCGTCACGAGCATTGTAGTCCTAGTTTGAGTCATTTGAGCTGTGTGATGTTGCTAGAAGATGTGCCTCATATTTTTGTTGAGAGGATTTGGTTTAGTTGTCTTGATGGGGATGCTTCTTCATGAGCCTAGTGGGATGCTTCTTCTTGAGCCCAGTCTGTATTGTCACGTACTGCAGTGTGGGTAGGAATGCTTGGCTGGGGCCAATTGGACGGTTGTGCATAGAAGGATGTGTCCATGTTTTTTAGATAAGTCCTAGATCATAGGGATCTTAGGAAAGAGGACCTCCCCATTGTGCATAGGGGTCTTGAGTGGATTAGACAATGTCATATGTATCTGTCATTTCATTATCTTGGGATGATGCAGCTTGTCTGTTTTGCCTGAGTGCTTCCTTAGCTTCTGGTGCTAGATCATAATGATCCCATGTAGTGGGTACATTATAATTCCATGCTTCTTCAAGAATAGTTTTATTCTCTTGGCACAAAATTCTCTGGAGTTCTCGGTACTGGTGTTCACAGGATCTAATAGATTTTGGATAAGATTTGTGAATCCGAGCTTCTCTGCTATTCATGTGGGGTTTGTAGGATGTGGTTCCTATTTCCTATGGAGCATTGATGATGGTGCCATTATTTGTGAAAAAATACCATGGACATTGGAAAAACAAGATTGTATGAACTTCATGATTTAGTGTTATGGTTCTTAATTCTTTTTCTAGGAGGTATTTCCAAAGTGGGTAGGGGGATAGAACCAATTGAGAAAGTCTAAGAGATTTTTATCACATTCTCTTTCAACATTACCTCTGTCAAATAAGAATATCCTTGTGAGGTTGGCAATGAATCTTTTGGTTGGAATTTCAACAGCTATTAAGTACTTATTGGTTAAGTACCATAATAACGTCTTGAGTTAATCAGGGAAATCATCTTCCTTCCAGATGAGAGGATGTATGAATGGATAATCCGAATTTAATCCACAAGGATAAAGAATCGAACCTCCATTAAATCTGAACTGATCTGTGTAGCACTACCACATAAGGTCTCCCAAATTCTCATAGAGATTATCATTATGGATTTGTTGAATAATCTCCTGGGGATATTTCCAGCTCGACAAATCTTTGATCTTCTCAATCTTGTATTTCACGCCATGATTGAACATATGGAAAGCAGGCCTCTTGATGTACATGTTGATTTCGGCTAGTGCTTTGGGTCTTGACAAGAAGTCAGCAAGTACATTCTTCTTTCCAAGCATATGTTTGGTTTCAAAAGAGCATTTTGAGAACCATTCAGCCCATCGAAGCAGTTGAGAATTTGGAATCTGCTTTTGTTTAAACTTGGTCATCTGAGAGAAATATGCCATGTCTAATTCTACCAGGAAGTGATGGCCGATGAGATGAAACTCAAACTTTTTTATTCCATTTTTTACCGCTAGGATTTATTTGAAAGTGGAATGGTAATGCATTTCAGCTTGAGAAAACTTTCCACTTTTGTGAGCACAAAGGTGTCTCTTACCATCAATTTCTTCAAAGAGGATGGCTGCCCAGTATTCATCATTGGCGTTAGTTTGAAGAATCATTTTTCCTGTCGATGGTATTTGCAATGGTGGAAGATTCTGCATAATCTCCTTAAGTTCAGCAACTGCTTTGGTCTAAGTTTTTCCCCAAGTAGGGGATTCTTCTTCAGCATAGATTGCAAAGGAATAAGGAGCTTTGCAATATTTGGGACACAATCCCTGAGATAGTTGATTATCCCAAGAAATTGTTGAACTTGTTTTGTGGTGAAGTTATATTCAGGAAACTTTAATAATTCTTGAGCAATATGTGGCCCTGGATAGTATGTCCCTTTGTTAAGGTGCATACCAAGGAATTCGATTTCTGTCTGGGCAATATTCATATTTCTTTGAGAAAGCATAATACCATGCTTTTTCACGATTTTTGCAAACTGCTCAAGGAGTTGACAGTGTGACTACTCGTCAGGACTATAAAGCAGGATATCATCAATGTATACGGCTGCACTTGACAAGATTGGTTGGAAAAGACGACACATGGCTTTTTGGAAAAGGGATGGTGCTACCTTCAGGCCAAAAGGAAGAACTTTCTACTAGAAGTGCTGATTCGGGATACAGAATCATGTTTTGGATTTGTCTTCAGGATGGATGCCCAATTGCCAAAATCCGGCTTTGAGGTCGAATTTGGAATAGATGTGGGCCTTGGTTAAACCAGTAAAGAGAGAATCTCTGGATGATAAAGGGAACTTATCATCTTGGAGAAAAAGATTGAGAGGTTGATAGTTGATTACCAGTCTCATTTTCCCCTGTTTTGCTCGGCGCACTTATTGACATAAAAGACTTCACAAGCCCATTGAGAATTGGAGATTTCAATAAGGCCTTGTTGCAATAGTTCTGAGCATTCCCTTTGAGCTAAAGCCAGATGTTCTGGCTTCATTCCCATATGACTTGCCTTGGTTGGATTTATATCTTCATTCTTCTTGAAAGGAAGGCGAACAAAGAACTCTGGATTTTCCCATAAAGGATGGGAACACTTTTGAGCAAATTCCGAATGGGATTCCGAACAAGATTCTAACAATTTTTGCATGATTGGATCTAATAGACTCATTTGAATGGAAAATAGTCTCTGAATATTGACGAACTCAGAGAATTGGTCTTTATACCTAAGACCTTTTCTAGAAATGATACGGAGCTGAGAGATTTGAGTCATTATATTCCACCCAATTATCAGGTCTTTATTGGGGAGACTTGATCCAAAGATCTTTGTGGTTATGGAACACTGAGGAAAGAACTGGACATTTAGCAACACATTTCTGTCGAACCGACGTATCTCACATCTCTAATCAACTTTTAACTATGCCGTAATGATCTTTGCAGATGAGTACGGTTGAGTAATCGATTCCTGGTCAAATTCCCAAGTCTATTGTATTAAAATCCCTTAGTGACTTCCCTAGATAGTCTAGTTATCTTAGGAGTGATCAACTCGAGAATAGCATTATAGGCACGTCGATGAAAGGCCTGATTAATTTAATTGAAAGCGAACTAAAAATTTCACAATGTCACAATTTTTCAATAATAATTTATTTTTCAAATTTTTATTAATATTTTTTCTTTTTCCTTCTTCCTTCTTTCGGTTGGTTGCTGCCGGAGTTTTTATTAAATTTTCAATTTATTGTTTGTTTGATATTGCACGATTGTCATTTTTTCTTATTAACTTAACAGAGTGCATGTGACATCCATTTTCGGGTTCTAATTTGGATAAATAGGGCCGTTTACGTTCAATTGAAGCCATGGATTGTGAAATTGGGATACAAGTGGGCTACATTGGTAAGGAAAAATACCAATTGGAATGATGAGGTGTTGAATGAAATTATGGGAGTCAATTTGATTTAATTCAAGAGGAATTAATGCCCAATTGGAAAGAAAACCTAGCAAAATTCGTATGCCACACGTACCCCCACATTTTGGCCTATCTAAAGGCTTCTAGAAGGGGCATTTTTGGGCTAGAAATGTGGGTGGATGACAGCCCATGGTGGCCCACGTGTGGCTGACCTAAGAGAGAGAGAGAGTGTGAGAGGAAAAGGAGAAATTGATTTTCTCTTCCTCATCTCTCTCCTCCGTCGACCAAACCCCCCATCTTCCTCTTCGGCTGCTCGACTCCATGGAAGCCGAAGACTGAGCTGCCATCACCGCCTCGCCGCCGTCCGCCTCACGCTCGCGCTCGCCGTCCCCCGTGCGACCCGGCCCTGCTCCGCCCGTTCAGCTTCGTTTTGGCCATCACAGGCCATGGTTCGGCCTCCTCCGGCCACCATCCGGCCTCACCGGAGTCCCCTCGCCCTCCGCCAGCCTTGTACAGCTTGAACCAGCCCCGGATCCGCCCTCCTTCGCCTCCAACCAGCAGCGATCAGAGGACTGCAGAAATGGGTTTGCAGTGAGGTTTTGGCCCGTTTTGGCCGCCTTCCCGAGCCCGGATGCTCGGCCCGCTTTGAGGAAAGTCGATCCTCGCGTCGAGCCCGTCGTTTTGTGTGAGTTTTACTCACTAATGCCTTCTTAGTTTGCTAATTACGCTTAAAGGTTGATTAGTGTTAATTAAGTGTAATTAGGTTGTTAGATTAGAATTGATTAGTGATTATTAGTTAATTGCTTTGTATATTAGTGATGTAATTAGTGTAATTAGATAGAGAATTGCATGTAGTATTTATTGGATCCTTCTTGGGATTTTTCCCGTCCCTTATCGGGTGTTTATTAAGCGATTCGGGCCTAGGTGGTATTTTTAGGAATTAAATATTAATTTTCGAAATTAATTATTTAATTATTTATATCCCGAAAATTCAACTGGGATGGCCAGTGACCGGGATTTTATGCTGATGATCATGGCGCAGTCCGTTTATTTAATTGAGCTTTATATTGTGCTAAATTGAATTTATTGTATTTATTTATTTAATTTTCTGAAATTAATTAATTAATTATTTTTCGGAAATTAAGATTTTGATGGCCGACGACCGAAATCTCGTGCTGATTGTCGTGGCGTAGTTCGTTTATTTATTTGAGCTCTACGTTGTATGGAATTGATTAAATTGTGATATTTTAGGGATTTACCCTAAATTGATTGAAATTGATTGAGATTGAATTGTTGATCGGTAAATGGCCAATATGTTATTCAGCATTTATAATGCTTTGTTGAGTTGATTTAATTACTTGATTGAGAAATCGTTGGGCATTGGTTGTCGGTATTGATAGTAGATTGGTAATCACTTGAAGAAAACACGTGGACTCGGTGAATTGGAATATCACCTAGAGAATGCACGTGAGTTCAGTGGTTGAATATGTCACCTTGGCGAAGAGGTCGCCTAAGAGAATGCACGTGGCTCGGAGACTCGGTATGTCATCCTGGAGAATGCACGTGGCTCGGTGACAAAGTATGGCATCTAAAAGGACACGTGGCTCGGTGATCTTATGCGTCACTTTGGTAAGCGAGTACCTTAGAGAATGCACGTGGGTCCAGTATTCGGAATGGCATCTAAAAGGGCACGTGGCTCGGTGATCGATGCGTCACTTTGGTAAGCGAGTACCTTAGAGAATGCACGTGGGCCCGGGCATCGTAAAAGGACACGTGGCTCGGTGGCTTGATGTACCACCTTGGCGAAGAGGTCGCCTTAGAGAATGCACGTGGGCCCGAGGTTTGAGGCACGTGGCTCAGAGACTTGGAATGTCGTTCTTGAGAATGCACGTGGCCTAGCTTTCGATACTCCCAGTGGGGGATTGATTTGTATGACATGTAATCGACCTGGTTCGATTTGATGTTGTGAATTGATTGACTGAATGGAAATGACCGTGAGTGGTCTTGTTGGCGTGTAATCGACTAAGTCGATTGATCGATGATTCGATCGAGTGTGATTTGATGTGATTCATTGCCTTGATTTGATGTTGTGAAATGATCGATGGAATGAAAGTGACCGTGAGTGGTCTTGTTGACATGTAATCGACTAAGTCGATTAGATCGATGCTTCGATCTGTGATGTGATTGCTTGTGTGCCTATTTGATCTCGTACTAATATGCGGGTGGGAATCTCGAGGCTAAGGTAAGTCCTTTGACTCATGTTGTGCATAGGCAGCCCTAAGGTGTATTAGTTTACTAATCGGGTCTTAGGAGGTAGAACTTGCTGAGACGTGGTCTCAAGTGGTTATTGAATAACCATTTCAGGACCTGAATGAGGAGCCTAAGGAGCATGAATCGACGAGGAGATCCTTGTTGAGGAACCCGAAGAGGAGTACGTGGAGGAGGACCCCGAGTATGACATCGAGTACGACCCGGATGAGGACCGAAATCTTATCCTGTCTTGTCGACCTTGTTTGCATGTAAAAGTTGTAGTTGTGAATTTTCAGTAAGAAAATGTATGGCATGCTTTTCTATCCCATTGCTTTATTGTCTGGGGATTTATAACTGCTTCCGCATGTGCTATAAAGAATGAAAGGGTCGGCGATACATAGTCCTGGGAAATCGCAATTTAAAATCGACCAAGAGTAAGGGATGTGTGCGTGCCTGAGGGTCGGGGCGTGACAGTGCACGAGATCCTATGGATTTTTTTAATTAAGTTTGAGATTGAGAGTTATTTCTGGGTGCACTCTACGATATTCAGCTATAATAACATAAATTAAAGGAGCTGTGAAGTTCTTGGTTCAATAGTTTCCGTAACAGAATATAAAAGGTATTGCAAAAGTGTAGTCCGGAATAAATGCAATATTCTCTCACGTTATGGCTCATGGAAATTGGAGCTAAAATAAAATTGGTGACTCTTAATTTTTTTTATATAGATGGCGTGATTGGGAACGATGTAATCTAAGGTTATATTGATTGCTTAGTGGAGAGGTTTATGTAGAAAAGAATCTGCAACCATGAGTCTCCCTCTTCCCTCTTTTCTCAGTGGTTGTTTTTAACTGAGTAAAACTCTGAGCAGCACTTTGTTTTAATACAACTTAATTTAATAAAAAATTCTAAACAGTTACCAATAATATACTTATATCAAGTTAATCATCGTCTTATAACAAATCTCAACTGAGCCCAGGACATACTTATTCTAAATCTATCATTGATTAGCATTTTGAGATTTGACGTAGGTGAGAGAATTTGAGTAGGATGTATTAATTTGAGATTTTTTGTAAGATAAAAATTTATTTGTAGCGAATAAATTATGGATATACAAATTTAAAATATTTATGAAATGAAAATCAATTCGCTTTTCTCCGGTCAATGGGGACTAGTTCTTAATTAATACCTGGGGATGGATGTAATCAGATTTCAAGGGTTGTACAAAAAGATGGACGAAATGATCCCCACCAATTTATACGATAGTCATCTAAGCTCATCTTTTCCATGATCGCTATTCGTTTTAATCTCTACTTTTTTTCGGGAAGGGGACTCAACATAAACTTTCCATATAATTGAAAAGTTACTAAAAAGAAAGGGCATATCTGTACTATATTTATCCCAGATTAATTTTTGTGTCATAAAAAAATTACAAGCCAGCACATCCATGTTACATTTACTCCAAATTAATTTTCATGTTACAAAAACTTGGGTAGCTTTATACGCAAGTTTTGAAACACACGACGGTCTCAACTGTTTGGTCGTGATACCACTTGTTGAACGAAAATGTTCTAGTACTGCTTTGTGGGTGTAGCATTGATGGGCACAAAAACAAAAGAAGTTTGATTTTATTTCTCAAGAGAACAAATAACACTCAGACCATCTCTCTTGTTTCTCATACGCGTAACTCACAGGCACAGCACCCTCACAAGAGCTTTTCTCTCGCTCACTTAGGTCAAATCAACACAAGGACCCCACTCTCTCCTCTTCGCAAATTCAAGGGAACTTGTTTCTTTGTCTTAGTCCAAATCTAACAGAAACAGCTTCTATCTATACTAGTTTGTGGCCGCATATAACTTCACTGAGATTTAAGTCGTGGGCGTAGTTCAAGAGCAACTTCTTGTGGAGTTTGAAACAAGTGCAGATTTAGTGGTAATATATTCGTTCAATTTCTTTGAGAGGTTAGAAATCAATTTCTGGAGGAAGTTAAAGTTTGACTTCAACAGGTTATAGCAGAATTAGCGTGAGCGAGTGTGCAAATGCCATAGATTGCTGAGATGAGCTTCTTCTCTTTGGTAGAGAAGATGATCTGCCATTAGCCTTAAAATTGAGAGACTTCTCTAAAGAAGAATCTGCAACCATCAACCTTCTATCCCGCTTAATGGCCTGTTTTTTAATGAGTAGAACTCTGAACGTCATATTTGTTTTTATCAAGAGAAATAAAACCGTTTGGTCTTTAAATTTACGAAACCAGTTCGGAGTTTTCAAAAGAGAATGAGAACAGGAATTATCCGCGGTGTCTGCCACCAGCTAGGTGGTCAGTTGAGCTTTTGGACTTAAGTGGTTTGCATGCCTTACTAGCCAATTTGTTATTTTGCAGGTCCTCTCCTTCACAGAAACTTACTGGGAGACAAAAAAAAAAAATGCGATTTATAGTGTAATGCGACAAACCTTAAGACATTTTTTCAAATAGCCAAATGCCCGATTAATATAATTATCCTTTTTCCCTAGCGGTTTGCATCTTAAATGCCCACTCATGTTTCGTTCCTCACACTTTATTTTCTCGTACACCAGTCGTGCTTCTCTTTCTCACGATTAGTGGGCCCAGCAGAACTCTTTTCACTTCCAAATCAGCATCTGCTTTTTCTCTACCTCTTCCTATAAATGGTTTTTGCATTCACCATCCCATCCAAAACTTGTCACCACCGCCCGCGGTGGCCTCGGTGGACTAGGACTTAGTACCCCCATCGCTGGGGGAGGAGTTCGAACCTCGGGGTTGCAAAAACACGCGACTCACTTGTGGCTGGGTCTGTGGTGGTGGCCTAGTCCACCCTAGGGTTTACTCCGCTACGAAGCGGCGCACGGAGGTTCCTTGGGTCACAAAAAAAAAAAAGTCTTAAAACTTGTCACGAAAATACAATTGAGTTCTAAAACTTATAAAAAGTACAATCAAGTCCAAAAATTTGTCAAATTGTTTCAATCGAGTCATAAAGTTAACACATCATCTTTTTAATGAAAAATATTGATGTGGCGCGACGTGACGTTTAAAATGATTTTTTTTTATTTCCATGTGGCTTTTATAATTTTTATATTTAAATTAGATTTAAAAATTAGAAAAGAAAAGCTAAATTTTATTTAAAAAACAAAACAATTTAAAAAAAAATGGTTGGCTTCCTTTGCCGCCGCCCATTCCGGAGGGGCCAAGAACGGTCGTTGGCCCCTTCGACGGTGGGTGGTAGCGGTGGCGAGGGAGGAGCTTCTAATTTCATCTTCTTCTTTTTTAACAATTTTTAAAAATAAATTTTAACTTTTCTTTTGAGTTTTTAAGTCTATTTTAAAAAATGAATAAAAATAATTAAAAAAAGCCATGTGGAAAATGAGAAATTATTTAAAATGTCACGTCGTACCACATCAGCATTTTCTGTTAAAAAAGTTAACGGTGTTAACTTTATGACTCGATTGAAATAATTTGACAAGTTTTAGGACTCAATTGCATTTTTGTGACAAGTTTTAGCACTTCTATTACACTTATCCTAGATTTGTATAAAGGGAGAAAAGGTACAATTAAAATTACTCTACAAAATTGATTTAAATTGTTACATAATGGGTAAAGGTTCATCGTATTTATCATTTATTTGACTTTACATAATTATGATTCTATCTTATGAAGGTAATATGGTGCATGAGCTTTTGTGGGATTTTTCAATGATATGTTTCAGATCGAAAGTTGGAGCTGCGAAGGTACCGCGAAAGCGTTAGTCCAGAAAATATGCTGGCCTCGGCGGAGGAGGCCAGTTGAATAACTACTTGAAAATGCACAACAAATGGGCACAACCGGACATTATAACTTTTTTTTTCCCTCAAGATTTGAACTTTTTCCTTTTAGTAAAGTTGTTTATAAGATAGAAAAGATTTTAAATCAAAGATGCGAATCAAAATATAAAATTAGTAATCTAGGCATTCAGTGATAGAATATTTATGAAATAACTAATGAAAATGTTTTAGGGAAGAAAAATGTGTTATGATCAAATAGGACCTCCTTAATTTGTAATATAGATGAAGTTATCAGTTTCATTTTGACACTTCCAATGATATCACCATGACCAATGTTTCGATTACAGTTCTAAGTTGATTGAAAAGAAAAGGGTGTGCTACTTTTTCTTTAGCTCTTTCTGGCTAAACAGTCAAAAACTCACGAGCCCGTTTATTTTGGCTTTAAAGAGTAAAAATTACGATTTTCACTTTCTCACCGGAAACTAAAGTATTTGTTTTCAAATGTTAAAAAGTAATAAAAAATTATATCTAAATATCGCTTGTAACATTGAAAACAAACACTATCAAATATCCAATCACGTAACTTAAGGTGATTTTCTGTTGCAAAGAGAAACCTACTCTTTTCACTATCTCTATTCAAGGCATAAGGAGTGCCAAATTTTTTTTTTTTTTTTGCTCAGTTGAGTATCACATCGAAGAAAAATTGATCACTTGAGTATCAATTCAAGGCATAAGGAGTGCCAAAACTTTTTAAAAAATTTTTGAATTTTTATTTTTATTTGTAATTTTCTTTTTTTATTTGTTTTTTTTTCTTTAGGGCCAGCGAGGGTCATCGGCGACCCTTGCTGAGCCTAAAAAAAAAAGGAAAAAAATAAAAATACAAAATACAAAATTTAAAAGGTATAATAATAAAAATATTTAAAACATCAAAAAAATATATTAAAACATATTAAAACATCTTTTCCGGTGGCCACGGTAGCTTTTCTGGTGGGGCAAATCAAACATAACACTCAAGTGATCCATTTTTCAAATTTGTGGCACTAAAGTGAGTGAAAAAAGTTTCGGCATTCAAGTGGGTGACATACGAAAGTATTGGCACTTGTACTGTTCTTATCTCATCTCTAGCTCTTGTACTTTTTTGGCCAAGTCACAATGAAAAACAAGAATTGGTAACAAGAAAAAAACGAACTGTTTACCATTTACCAATAGGTTTGAGAAAAGGCACGCACTTCCAAATTTGAGACAAATTTAGCAAATGTTCCTCTAACATGGAATATTTGTTAAATTTCTCTTGAAATTTAAAATTTGCCCCCTTCTTTTTTAATTGTTTGTGGGATTTTTCCTTTTTAATCTTCAACTACCTTTTGTTTTATTATATTAATGTTGAACCACATGTGTGGCACATAATCTAAGGGTGTGGATTGGTCCAAGTCTAACTGGAGAACTGAATCAGAGCAATCGGCTCTAGATAGTTCCTGCGGGATTCAGTTTGATTTTCAGCTCCAAATTTTTGAAACTAGGAATTTGGTTCTTAATTTCTAGGGAGGAATTGTTTTGACCAATTGGACCGGACCAAAAAGGCGGAACCAGCCCAAAGTATATTTTTTAGCAAAAACCATAAAAAAAAAAAATTAAAGAGAAAGTATTTTCTAGCAGAAATGTTGAAAAAAAAATAACATCGTTAGTTCTTGGGACAAGTCAAGAATTGACCAAGAATGGCTAGTCCAGGGTGGACAAGGTTGGTTCTCGGTTTCATGGGATGAGAATCAACCCTATTCTATTCAATTCCCTATTATAGGGTGGGAACTAACCCACCCTGAACTGATTACCCCTAACATGATCCGATCATAGTGGATTTTTACTAGATGGAAGAACTAGGCTATACTAATATTGTCCTTGCGATACATTTTGATTGAATATATCTTGCAAATATTGGCAAATCTATTTATTGCAATGGCCTAAACTTACCAAGAAATACACGCTAGACTAATGTACAGCAAAAGCCAAATGAGAAAATTACAAAAAAAGTCATAAACTTATTTTACAGATATTAATTTAATTATAAACCTTTGATTTTGGCTGATTTAATCTTAAATTTTTTAACGATTTGCTAATTTAGTTATTTCGGCCAATTTTGATAGAAATTGATGATATGAACATCAAACATGTCACATAAATGACCAGTATTGACGTACATAATCTTTACAATGATTAAAGATATGGGAACTTCTTGATTTGATTGGAAATATAAAGAAATCGGAAGGAAACTAGGATGGACTCCTCATCAGCAACGAGAAAGTTGGTGATGCTATTGCATAACTGAACATGCAGCGTCTATGGCCTTGGCTAAGAGCCCTTATTTGAATACCAATAATTGCCAATTGCATCACGTAATGAAAAATATATGAAGGCTCAGCATCCAAACTTGAGTATGTCTCCCACGCCGAACCTCACACCTCCCCCAGGTGATCACTAAGCTTGGCGGTAGAGCTGTGCCTAACCTGCTTTTGTTTCACTCCCATTTGCTTTTATGCATCTCTAGACGTTTGTTTTTCAACCGTCGGATCCACATTAGTCAAAATTCCACGCCGAACCACACACGTTTGTTTTACTATTACTTGTGAAAGCAAAAGGCAAGTTTGACTTTCGGCTTTGGGAGGAGGACAGAGAGACGGGCATAAAAAGACAAAACAAATGGGAATGAAACCAAAGCAGGTTAGGCACAGCTGGGCACAGCTCTAGCTCTTGTACTTCCTTTTTGGCCAAGTCACAGTGAAAAGCACGAATAGGTCGGAAGAAGAAAAAACTGAACCATTCACTATTTACTTACGGGTAGAAAAAAGACGTACTTTTAAATTCGAGAAAAATCTAGCCAATATCCTCGAACCCGTTAGAAAATGCAATATTCTGTTAAATCTCTCTCGAAATTTCAATTTTGCCACTTCCTTTTTTTTTTTTTTATTGGTTGTGGAATTTTCCCTTTTTTAATCATCAACCATCTGTTGTTTAATTCAATCGATGGTGGACCACGTGCGTCGCACATGACCTGGGGAGTTTGGGCTATATTTTTTCCCCCCAGGAGTACTTTTGCCCTCACCCTGCATTGTTGACTCCTCTCTGTTTCTGTCCGCCTCCTTGTCTTCACCTTGAGAGATTATTGTCGATCTTCCTTCACTGAACCATCCCAATTAGCTCTTTAGAAGCGTGGTTCTCTTCTGTGGGTGATTACAGCTGAGAGGATCGGCCCACAGATGGACTTCAGCGGAAGCCTGGCTCTAATCATCATCCTTGCTTTGATCGTAGGACTGTAAGTGCTCTAATTCGACTTCTGTTCGAGCTTCTTGTTGACAGATAAGGCGCCCCCCTTTCTTTCTCCCCTCAATCAAAAAAAAAAAAAAAAAGAGAAAAAAAAAGAGGAAAGTTTGCTGCTTTACATGTTTGATGCAGTTCAGCCTGTTTGCTCGATTTACGTTCGTATTTTTCAGTCTTGATCAGGTCAAAAGTTTGTTATTTTTGGCAGGGTTTTGAGGCAACTCACGAAATGGAGGGACTCGGAATCAACCTCGAGAACGGATGATGCGTCTGCAGAAGAGAATGAGGCGTTAAGGAGGGACTCGGAGTCAACCTCAAGAACGGACCGTGAGTCTGGAGAAGAGAATGAGGGGTTCGATTCACTGGGAATAGAGCACAAGGTAAGGTTTGCCATCCCTTTGATTTCTGGTAGCGTGCTTTTTGACCAATGACACGACACATATCCGGTAACCATGTGAGACGATTGTAGTTACTATCCTCACTTTGAAATTAGTGTTTTCTTTCTTAGGTCCATGACAACATTAGAGATAATAGGTTTTGAAATGCACGACCAAGTTTGAGATTTTACAAGATACATTTTTCTGGAAGAATATCCTCCCAAGCTTAGTAGTGTGGATTCTTGAGAAAGCCCGGAAACTACTGGAGAGAAAAGACGTAAAAAGGAATTGAAGAGAGAGCCCAAAGAAAGAGATTGCCTAGTAGTTGGCTTTATTTTGTAGAGTCTAGTGTAAAGAAAGTAGTTTTTTTCTTCTAACTTTTGAGAAAGAAGAAGAAAAATAGCAGTTTAGGCGTTATCTAGGTAAAATGAAGGGAAACTTTATGAAGAATTTTAATATACTTCTCAGACCCAATTATTGAGAATAAAGTATCAATGTTTTTGAATTAATAAGCAAGTTATATTTCCTGAAAAGTAGAAATCGAAAATGGACAATAATTTCTGAGATATCTTCAACAAAAAATGGAAACTCGAAAATTAGTTTATGCAGAAGACGTTAACATCAGTATACAAGTGACAGAGGTCGACATACATAACTACTAGGTAATTCAATTAAAATGTCTCATACATTTAACGTTTAATATAATAACAATCATTCTGCATTTTTCTAAATCCATTTTCTACGTTATAGGTTCTTTTTCATGTTTTGCACCCACTCACTCCGTGGGTGCTTTTTTTGCTAGTGACGACGAAACCCCTATAATAAAGGAATGGTCATTATTAACACTCCTTTGACATCGGCTTGTTTTCAGAATAGAAGCCCACGTAACTACGATTCAACCAAGAACATTTCGATAATCACAAAATGATAAATCAATATTTCTGATCATACTCTTACTCTCTTATTAATCTCGCTACTTGCCTAACGTATAAAACAAAGAGTAACTCGTCTTAAATTTCGAAAGATATGAAATAATTTGCTGCCCCTCCGACGCCATCAAAATTCAATCGCATTAGGTAGCTTTTTCTTTCCTGTGAACTGTTAAAATTAAAATCACCAGTATTACCTTGAATTACGGGCTAAATTAGCTGTCATCTTCGTTCTTTCAACTCTTTTTTCTATGGTCAAATAGAAATGGGAACTTCAACTCATTGATAAGCTCCAAAATGATTTTTGATAAATTATTGAAATAGTTGGTATTGGAAATAAGCTAACAAACTTTGGTAAGTAGACTCAAGTAAGTTGCTAATTCTTTTTATAAGAGCCAGTAACTTTTATATGCATATAACATCAGCTAATAAATCTCGGTAAATTATTAAAGCGAGAGGTGATTTCGAAACAAGGGAAGAAACGTTGATAATTCAATCAAATAAGAGCTAGTCAAGCTAAAAGTAGATGATAGCTTTATCAGTGAATATTTGGTAAATCGCTTAAATTAATATAAGTAAATTGCTATTAGACTTGGTTACTTTAATACTATCATCACTGTAGCATATAAATAGTGGTAAGCCTTGGAACAATTGTTAATTTCAAAACAATAAAATAAAACTGGGTGAATGGACTTAAATCAGAGTTGGTAGTGTTCAACAAAAGTCGGTAACCTTAATATGTGGATAAGTTACATAAGTAAATATTGATAATTCATAATAATTTGAAACAGTCAAAATAACTGATGATGCTTCTACAAAAATGTTGGTAATTTACCAGCACGGTTCAGCCTGCATCACCGTCGGTACTATTATAGAACTGTTGGTAACATGTTATAGACTAAATAAGAGGTCGGTCAAAATTTTAATTACTGATGGGTATTGAAATATACCAACAAATCTAAGGAATCACTAGCAAGGAGCAATGTTCAATATTTTTCCAAGCACCGAGAGCTAGAAATCTAATTATATCGACTGAACTGGGTGATCACTTATCATTAACTTAACTAGCTTGTTATAGTCTCTCTTGGTACAAGTGTAGAAGGTGGTTTCTTGAAAGTAATCACTTGGATTTTGAATTTTTTGAAAACCCCCGAGTGACTATTAGCATGTGCCTCTCCAAAGGACCGCGTTCAGTTATCACATTTGATGCTTTTTTCATCCCATTGAAATACAAAATCATATCATCACAGCCTACAGCCAGATCCCGGAATTTCAATGAATTAATGAATGGCCTTCCAAAAAGACGTGTCTGTAAAATAACAATCCCGATTCAAGATCTGAGGTTGTCAAGATATGTGTTAACAAGAACACTGACTAATGTGGATCCAACGGTCCAAACAAACTTATGGAAATGCTAACAATTCATTTATATAAATGGTTAATATCACGGAAAACTTTAAATTAGTACACATGGGATAAATTGACTATTAAAAAATCCAAAATTGGTACACTTATATCAAATTTAACCCAAATTATTTTTTATCACAAAAATCTCAACAAGCACTTTTTTTGCAAATTTATCATCTATTAGTTTTCATTAAATTGGATTAATAAAACGAAAAAAACCAAATTGGTACACATATAACAAACAAATGATAAAACACTAAATTAGTATCCCATCAATTGCCACGATGTCATCTAACTAAGTAATTTGATAGTAAAATTTAACGAAAACTAACAAAAGGTAAATGTGTTGCGTGCAATAGTTTGAAGTCTTTGGTAGTCAAAAAAATAATTTGGAGTAAATTTATTATAAATGTACTAATTTGAGATTTTTCATAGTATTAACCATAAAAGTTGGTAGTGAAATCCAACAAATTTCTTAACCTTTAAATACCAAACTATACAGATTAATTTTAGTCATTCTTTCAAACCCAATGCTCTGGCCACCAGCTGGGTGTTCGGTGGAGCTTTGACTTCTTTTGACTGTTTCATCTTTTACCCAGGCTCCTCTCTCTCTCTCTCTCTCTCTCAGAAATTCACCTTCAACCTCCCCGTGTCTTTGATGTTTTCTTTCTACTGAGCGCAATCGCATATCTCTCTCTCTCTCTCAGAAATTTCACCTTCAATCTCCCCGTGTTCTTGATGTTTTCTTTCTATTGAGCGCAATCGCATATCCAAAAATACCTCTCCTTGATAAGCGATAGTTGATCATCTTTCATTAAATCTTGTCAAAATTAGCTGTTGAACTACATCGAGTCATCACTATAATGCGGACTGTAAGTACGTAATCTACTTGCCGAGTATATTTGCACATCTTGACAGACATCAAGGCAGAAGAAAGAAACTTCCACAGATAAATGATTGATGCGATTGTTCCTATTTCCAAGTCTCATTGAATTGAAGTCCGTAATAACTGGCAGGATTCTGACACGACTGGTCAAATGGAGAGGAAGAGGAGCACGGAGGCAATCCTGAGCATGGGAACTGAGCCAGCATACCAATACGACGTGTTTTTGAGTTTCTGTGGAGGTGACACTCGCTTACACTTTACTGATAATCTTTACCACAGGATGAGAGATGCCGGAATATGCGTTTTCCTTGATAGTGAAGAACTCAAAAAGGGTAAAGAAATCAGTGAAATTTTGAAGGCAGTTGATGAGTCTCAAATCTACATACCTATCTTTTCTCAAGAATTCGCCTCCCATCCATGGTGCCTCCGCGAAGTTGCCCGCATGGTACAGTGTCGTTCAAACTCAAATGAGAAGAGGGAGATAATTCCCATTTTCTATGACGTGGAGCCTAATGATGTGAAACTCATATCCAATTTGTACAAGAATGACGTACTCGAGCACGAGAAGAAAGGTTACTTTGAGTCCGAAGAATTGGAGCAGTGGAGAGGAGCCCTTAAAGTGGTTGGAAGAATAATGGGACTGGAACTTAAAGGAAAACGGTAAATTTCCTTGACTTCTTATGGTTGGTAAGCACGATATTACGTTTTATTGGATGCATTAGGGCATTTATTTAAGATTTGCAGTACATGTTAATAAAAGCTAGATTCAACACCCAAAACCCACAGCAAAAAATAGAATATGGATGATTTTTTTTTTTTTTTGAATCACAACAAATAACCGAACAAGGCAATTTTCAATTCATGTCCCGTTATCCCAATATGACCCCAAAGGTAGACCAACTTTTTCTTGATCATAATTTTTACTTAATCATATTTTCACAATAAGTATAGTAGAAATCATGCAATTTTGTGTATTTGACCCCTCCCACAGTAATCACAAACTTTTGTACAAGTACAAACTCGTGTTAAATTGTTGAATAATTAGGAAGAAAGCAATATTAAGAATTATACCGAGATATGACTTTTTCTAGAAAGAGTGCGTGTGGACATGCAGTGAATTATGCAAAAAATGAAATAGTAGAATTATTAGTTTATTGACATGATATGAAGAACTTGAACACCTATATATGGAAAGAGAAAATTATTTCTTAATTTGAACAATTTTTAGTAAATTTGTTTGTCAGAATAGGAAAGATTCAAACTTTAAAATTGAAATACGCGACAGATAAAATAGAATCATTTATTAAGGCATTTATCGGTTGATAGAATACTTATGAAATAACTAATTGAGGATATTATAGGCCAGAAAAAAGTACTTAACATCAAGGAGGAGCTCTTTGATTTATATAATAGTATTGATGAAGTTATCGATTTCTTCCGACGCTTCCAATAATATCATGATGATATGTTTCATTCACATTTATGAATTGATTAAAACGGAAAGGGTGTGGCTAATATTTTAACTTTTTTCTGCCTGAAATTTAAAAAACTCACTCGATAAAAAGGAAAAATTAATATTTCACTCATATAATGTTTCCTTAATGGAAGAACCCGATTGGATTTAATTTGAGAAATGGATAATGGTCTTCAATCTATTATGAGAATAACAATATGTTTAGGACCACAAAAAACTAAATAACAAATAATTATAAATTATTATGGAGTATACTCCTTCAAAAATTTGTAGTTCACAACAAACTGTTATACTAGTAAAACTAATTTAATTTTGTCCTCTCAGTGCCCTTTGATTGCATGTAATTTGTAGATATAGTGTGTTTGTTTGAGTGGAAGTATTTTTCAGAAATTAGTTTTCCGAATTCATTCATTGAGTTTGTCAAAAATGACTCTAATCAGCCGAAAACACTTTTTCTATTAACAAAAATATCCACGCATTAAATAAGAAAAATGAATTCCTAAATTAAAAAAAGTCAAAAACACTTTTCAGAATCTCTCCTTTCACTTTTCGCTTTTCTAAAAAGCTTATCAGTTTCTCCCTCCCATTCACAGCACAGACGACACAACTCAAAAGAAGCAGCTCGCACTTCAATGGCCGCCGTCGCCGTTGACGAACATCAACATAATCCGCATCGTGCAAAACCTCCATCGCCTCCAGCAAACATCCTCCTCCTCTTCCTCCTCTCTTCTCCCTCCACAAGTCACTTCCCGCACTTCCACTAGACTCTCGTTTCTCACCTCACATCACACGCCACTAACTCTCCTAACTCCTCACTCGCCATCTCCGATACATGCTCTCTCTTCTCTCCCTCATTTCCCTCTCCCTGCAAAGCCCTAGTCTCTCTCCACTCTCCTACATCGACTTGCTTGTTTCTTGCCGATTCCCGCTTGACGTGAATTCACTCAAGAATATCCAGTTCTTCGATACTCTTTCTAATGTCTTAGACATCAAGGACGTTCAATCCATGGTGGAATCGACCCTCTCCAGTTTTCCCAATTGGTCATGTTAGACGATGCACAGCTACTTGATCTTTTACAATTTTTTTTGAAACGAGATTTAAATTCCAGAAAACGTTTTCGATAACATATTACCTAACAAATGAAAATTAACTATTTTTCCGGAAAATGATTTCTAGAAAGTATTTTCCTTTATTATGGAGTTTTTTACGAAACAAACGAAACCTTAGTGTATTTTTTACTGTAAAGGCCTAAAAATACCAAGACATACACGGTGGACTAATGTTTGAAAGTAAGACATAACACAAGGTAAATGTTGTGTACAAGCATTTGTTTAAATAAACATACCATATATGACTTATTTATATGATTTTTATTTTTAGCTGTATATTTGTACTCGAAAAAAAAACATTTTAGCCATCTAGTGTAATATCGCTAAACAACATTTCAAAGAACAAGAAAGTTACATTTCAAAATCAGCGATCTAGTCATCTATCTTCCGCCAATATCTTTGTTAACAAAAAGGACCGAGAGCCCAAAATTGAAATTACATATGAACTCGCCTTGGCAAAGACATGCCAACTTTAACTTAAATTACATTTAGTGGTTTATTATTGTTTCTATCACTACTTTAAAAGTTGTCATAAAAAGGTTTTGACGACTGCATTTTGAAGTTTCAAGTTTTACATAATTTTATATCAATTTAGTATATTTATTCTTAGTAAAATAGATTTATTTGTTTGTAATGACCTCATACTAAAATTAACTGAAATTATAATACATAAAGTTAAATACAGATCTAAAGATTTAAAATGTGAATTAATGTTAAAGTAAGACCATAGGTTGATATTTAATCTTCCTGTGTACTTACATTAGCACACTAACAAAAGGTTGTAAAACTGAATTACTACAAGCAATTCTATCTAAAATCAACAATATCACTCTAATTTATTGATTTTTATTATCGAAATTAAATGAGGTTGAATAACTAGAAATTATTTAGTTGAAAATTTGGTATATATAAAGTATACATTAAGTTGCTTGAGTTTAGTATGATGTATTATAAATAAACATTAATTATATACATCATTAGTTTGTATATTTACCCAAATTTTTATTTGTGCAATGATGTATTATATTATTTTCTAGTTAAATATGTCTTTGTGGATAAAGTAAGTTTATGATTAAGTGTAATTAAAACATTTCTAATCTAATGTATATTAAAACATATCATTTTTTTTAATAAGTTAGATTCTTATTCAAATGTTTTCAATTGTCATGTATCTTTATATTAAGTAATAAATAGACAAACAAGAAATAAGATAGCTTAGATAAATGGTTATAATCTTGTTGCTGTTAATTATGTTTATAATCGTGTTGGACTTGTATATTGATTTATTTTATATGTGTTAAATAGAAATACTTGGGATTTCGCCATTTTAAAGCTGATGCTCGAGAGCATATCAACCACTCACTGCTCATTAATCTACGCACCATGTCCCGCCATGTAAAAAGAACCCGATAATGCTTGAGAGCAAATTAATTATTAAATAAGATTTCTTACGAGTTCTACAAGATTTAATAGAATGCGCACGCGTATTGTTGGTCCATGCAAAATTTTTATTATTCTGGGAGAAATTTATTTGTTTGGAAAAAGGAGAGCGCTCTAACCCGTAGTGCTAGAGAGGTTAGACTTTTATCTAGTTTTTTAATTATTAAACGGATTGAGAAACAAGAAGTATTTACTCCAACATAAAAATAATCGAGGTATATTAAAATATGTATATCATTTTAATCATTATATATTTATTTTATTTTACTATATAGATACAGTGAATGTAATTTTAATCGCATTAAATATATATGTTTGTTAGTTTTTAATAGTTAAGCGCTTTACGATGTTTACATGGAAAATTCACCGTTTCAGCCGTCTGAAAGCAACAGCGATGATGCTTGAAAGCAAATAATTATTAAATTAGTTTTTGAATAGTTTCGATTTGTATGTAATTATTCCAATTTTCTGTGCATTAGTAGGTTATGCAGTTGAGCAAAAATGGGTGGAGAGGGGACAGAGTGTCAAGTGAAAAATGTTCATGGGGAGAGATGGTTATTAGAGGGATATCTTTATCAATTAAAGTAGTGGTATATTTACGAAGCGGGATATTTTTAGAGAGATGGAATGTCATGAGTCTACTTGCAAGCCATACCTTTACTATTTGGAGTAGATAAAAAAATAAAGTTTCTCCTCTACAATGATATATGCAAAACTGTGGTTACTCTGTTTTTGTTTTCCCACAGCATATCAAAGGTATATTTTGAGTGCATTATCTAAGGGTATCAAATTCTTCAAGTTGAGTAATATTACATGAGATTTAAATTTCAACATACATATCGACTAATTATAACGCTTAATATTCACATGTGGTAATTGGAATAGTCAACTCATTCAACCATATATTCATAGAGAGCCAGACCCTATCATGTCCGAAAGAAGCTTATATCCTCTTCTTAAATGTCTTTTGACTGAAACACCATCTTCCCTGCTTTGTTGGAGCCACTAATATAAGGATAATTGTCTAAAAGGTCATAAACCTATTGTACAGTGATCAATTTAATCCTAAACTTTTCAATTATGTCAATTTAGTCCTAAAACTTTTGACAATATGCTAACCTTTCGCTAAATTTGGTAGGAAATCGCTGACGAAGATGTTCACTGGTTGTCAACCATCTTATGTGGCATCCCCAAGCTAATGTGGATAATTTTTGCATTTTTTTTTAAAAAAAAAAAAATTCTGAATTTTTCCTTCTTTTTCCCCCTTTTCACTTGCTAGTTGTTGCCCTTGCCTACGCTAGCCATGAATTTTTCCTTCTTTTTTCCCCCTTTTCACTTGCTAGTTGTTGCCCTTGCCTACGCTAGCCATGAATTTTTCCTTCTTTTTTTTTTCCCCTTTTCGCTTGTGGCCAGTTGTTACCCTTGCCTATGGTTAGTTGCTAGCCATGGCCGAGTACTGGCCACAGGTGAAAGAAAAAGAAAAGGAAAAAATAGTAAAGGAAAATTTTAGAAAAATCTTTAAATAAATGCAAAAATTATCCATGTCAATGTCAACCTCACCATGTAGAATGGCTAATGTCCACATCAGCGATTTCCAGCAACAATTGGCCCAAAAACTATATTAGCCAATCGTCAAAATGTTTAGGACTAAATTGGTAAATCATCAAAAAGTTTAAGACTAAATTGTCACAATTGAAAGATTTGGAATTGAATTGGGCGTTATACAATAGGATTATGAACTTTGGACAATATTTCCCTTGATATTTGTCTACAAACATGTAAATATAGCTCGATCCTTTTTGGATTTTATCACTGCATTATTTTAGTTAGTCGATCTAAGCATTAGAAAAACAAAATTACCTTGTCCAGTTTTATAAATCTTATTCATTTCATCCCATGAAGACTTTTTCCTTCATATCAGCTCTTGCATTGTTAAAACGTCTCATGTTCGTCAAACTGATGCGTGACATAATTCTATCAAATTTATACGTACGTATCAACTGATTATAACACTTCATTTACTTATTTAACCACATAGTGCCAAGCCGTAAGACATTATCTATATCCTTTTCTTTCTTGCCTTTGACTAAATCAATTTCTTCCTGCTCTGCTGCAGCCATGGGAAAGAAATTGAATCGATTGTTAAACAGGTTTTGTGTAAGGTCAATGGCCAACATGTGGATTTTCCTGGAAATTTGGTTGAAGATCATCGTCAGATACAAGCCATAATAGAAAAGTTGGATCTTAATTCTGGTGGTGTACGTTTCGTTAGAATACGTGGACTAGGTGGTATTGGTAAAACAACACTTGCGAAGATTGTGTTCAAGAGACTGTCTTCTCTCTTTGACTGTGCTAGTTTCCTCAATGACGTTCGAGAAAAATCGAAAGATGGTCTTGTAACCTTACAGAAACAGTTATTAACAGATGTTAGTACTATGCTGGCTGACCAAATTAAAAACGTTGAAGTAGGGAAGCGTCGGATCAAGGCAGTATGTAAAACTAAAAGAGTCCTCCTTGTTCTTGATGATCTAGACAAGGAAGAGAAACTTGACAAGCTAGCTGGAAAATCTGATTGGTTTGGTTCTGGTAGCAGGATCATTATCACAAGTAGGAACAAAATTATCGCAGAGACTCAAGGTGAATCATCCAGTAAAGAGGTTCTAAATCAAACCGAAAAAATTGTGGATTATGAAGTTGATGATATGGAATTCAATCAAGCACTTCGGTTGTTTTGTAAGCACGCTTTTAGAAATAACTCTCCTACAAAAGATTACGAAGCCCTCTCACAAGATATTGTTCATAAAGTGGCCAAGCTTCCTTTGGCTATCCAGGTAGTAGGTTCTTATCTTTATGAGCTAGGCTTAGCATCGGAGCCACGTGGTGTTACAAAAAGGCTATTGGAAGAGACGTTGCAGAAGTTAGATGAAGGTCTTTTTAAGGACGTCCAAAAAGTATTAATGATCAGTTATGATGGATTGGAAAAAAATCCGAAAGAAGTATTTTTGGATATTGCTTGCTTCTTTACCAATGAGGACCAAACATATCCAATTATTATGTGGGATGATCTTAAGTACCAACCTGACAGTGCAATTCGTGTTCTTCTCCTACGGTCCTTGATTAAAATTAGAAATAATAAGTTTTGGATGCATGATCAAGTTCGAGATTTGGGAAGGCATATCATCCTTGAAGAACATACTCCCAAATTTAGCAGGGTGTGGAAACGTGAGGTTGCTGTAAAACTACTGAAGAGAGAAGAGGTAAAATAGAAGATTCTTATTTGGAAGGAGACACTTATTGAATTTTTTTCTTTTATTTTATAGTTAGCTTTGTTTAATTACCGTTTGTCCTATCAGTTGTGATCGCTCTCTCTCAAACATAGGTCTTGTTTATTGGTGGAGCGAGAGCAAATAGTTTTCTTAATAGTTAGCTTAGTTTTCTAGGTTCTATAGAATGGAAAATAGCTTTATGAAAATTCTGAGACAATAAAGCACACTTTCATGCGCTATCCGGTTAGAAATTTATATTTTCTTTCAAACACAGTGAAAACAAAAAAACTATGAAGATTGGAATTGATATGATAATCATATTTCTTGTACAATGGAAAATAGCAAACAAAGAAATGATTTAGAAGATATCTTTAATTGGAAGCTGAAAAGTTTTGTTAATGGTGTGAAAGAAAACATAGAAGTCTAGTTGCTGGGAGAAAGAGTGTGCCATGGTAGGTTCCCCGTTGGAGATATTGCCCACCAGTGTTCATATACTTCCTTTCTTTATAGCTCCGTAAGAGTGTTACGTGTCGTGTACTCAATTAATCTCGAGCATCTGTTGGCAGGGAAATGGAGATGTAGAAGCACTAAGCCTGACTTCCAGTGGCTGCAGCCACAACTTTGCAGATGGAGAATTAGTTGCTCTATCGAAACTACGGTTCCTTCGAGTGAAAGGTTCGGATTTTTCCGGCGACTTCATGAATGTTCTTTCAAAGCTAAAATGGCTTTCTTGGCAAACATGGGAAATGACCTTCCAGGCAAAAAACTTTCACCTTAGTAATTTGGTCGTGCTTGACCTCTCGGATAGCAATATTGAAGATAACTGGGGTGGGTGGAGCCAAATGAAGGTATGATATGGCTTACTCAATATACTTCTTTCTGGTCATTACCTCATTCGTGATGATAGAAGTAAGATATACATTTTACTTCTTTGTATAATTACCACATACATTCGACATAATGGTTAGATGCAGTTCTCATTTTATCCAAGTGTTGAATATATTTTGCATAAGTAAATCCTAAATCTTTCTTTGTTTTATCAAAGTAAAACACAATTATGTCCCACATAAAAAGAAAATGCTTCATGTGGTTTATAACCTCGGTTTCTTAGCTCTTGCTTAGTCTTTAAAAAGGGTGTATTCCAATAAATGTAAGTGTCATTTTGCTTCATATGCATCAAAAAAGGTTTGAAAGATGCGAAGTTTCAGTCAAGTTGAGTAATAGAAAAGTCAACTGTACTTAAGTTTGAGATTGGTTACATTTAACTTGAACCGAGTGAATGATCACAAGGTTATTTGGAAAACCTAAGTTGATTATTTGAATCAAGGTGAGCTTGTGCTTCATAGTACTTGATTCAAGCAGCTCACTAGCCTAATTTAATTGCTGCTTGCCAAGTGTTGGACGCCGCAAGTGCCAAAACTTTAGCATGGGTGAACACTAAAAATTCCAAAAGATACACTTAAATATCAAAATTGAGAATAATGGAACACTTAAGTGTTAACGGTAAGAAATTCTGGCCAAATTACTAATGTGACACTTTTCGGTGACTTTTTCTTTACTAACATGGCATTTTTTTTTTTTGAAAAAACTATCCATGTGGGAATTTTTTTTTAAAAAGAACTGTCCACGTGGCACTATAAGTCCCAAAAATTAATTTTTAATGTAAATATTAATCAAGATAAATTTTCAAAAAAAAGAGAGGAAGTCACCACTTCAACGAGGGCCTCCATAGCCCTCGCCGAACGTTGCTGTGTCCCTCTTTTAAAAAAAATAATAATTTAAATTTAAATTTAAATTTATTTATATTAAATAAATAAATTTGGGGGCAAAACAAGGCTGTTTTGCACGTTCATTGTTGAGTAAGCATTTCGGCAAGCCACGTAGACTGCTTATATTATTAAAAATAAGCCATGTCTGATTTCTAGCTACTCTCGTCAATGTTGGGAATCAAGTGTCCCAATTTTCAAAAAAAGTGGTAGTTAAGTGTACATTTCCGAAGTTTTGGCACTTAAGTATCTATCCGTGCCAAGTTTTGGCATTCGCAGCTTACTTTAGCAGTTGATTGCCTATATTATGTTCATGATTACGCTAATGAACTTTAAATAAATGAAAATTCCATTACTTTTACTTTTCTATTTTACCTGAGTTAATGAGCGAAGGCTCAAGCTTTACATTGAATCAAAGTAAATCTCACACAGAGGGGTTGAATGCGGTGATAATGAAGATTGTGGTCAAGGTGGTGCGCTGGTCGTCAATGGCGGTGGGTGGAGAAAAACTAGGGGTGTTGGTTTTTGGGGCTTGTGGTTGATTTGGAAATTAAGAATTTTTCGTGTTTCCGTAGCAAGGATACTTAATCCTTTTGATTATGGAGTATTGTTCTAAGAAGCGAACCGAGGGTGTTTGGAAATAAAGCTTGTGAAGTAAAAGGTGGGACGGTTCTTGGTTTTTACTGGGGTATAAATTTGATTCCTAATAGGGACCTAACTCCATAAAAAAAGCTCAGGTCGGAGATTATTCTAAAAATTTAAAGCAAGAGAGTTACTGCATCATCCCCAAAAAATACTTGGGAAATTCAAATTACCTAGATTATCCTAAATAATGACTTATGGATAATAACCTTATTAGTAATATTATGACGCATGCCGATGTTTCTCATTTATTTTTTCACTGTGATATTTTTTTTTCTGCAGGTGGATAGATTGAAGGTTCTAGATCTGACGGGTTGTGTAAGGTTGAAAAGGACACCTGAGTTCTCTAATTTCATGTCTTTGGAGAAGCTAATTCTTGCTGGGTGTGTTGAGCTAACCACAATTGACCAATCCATTGGTAAGCTAAAGCACCTAACAACTTTGAATATCAAGGGATGCAGATTGCTTGGGGAGTTCCCCAAACAAGTCGGTTTCCTACAATCTTTGACAGAGGTTATTATGCCCCAAACTTTTCAACACTTCAAACTTTCAGAGACATTTGGCAATCTAAAATCTTTGTCGAGTTTGATATTAGACGAGCACCTTGGAATCAGCCAACTTCCAAGCTATATTGGAGGGTTAGTGAACGTTACACATTTATCTTTATGTTGGTGTGTGGGCATAGAGAAGCTTCCATGCTCTCTTGGAGAAATGACAATGTTGATTGAATTGGATTTATCAATGTCAGGAATTGTTGAATTGCCAGATTCCATTGGACATTTGAAAAAACTAAAAGTGATAAGAGTAAGCTATACAATGATAAGAAAGTTTCCTCATACGATCGGACTGGTGGAGATACTTGAAGAGTTACATGCCAAAAAATGTTGGGATCTGACAGATGAAAACCTGGAAGAAATTGGGAAGCTATCTAATTTGAAGATATTGGACTTATCCTATACTCGTGTATCAAGATTCCCCACAGTGCTAGGTTGTCTCTCTCGTCTCCAAAGTCTTGGATTGGGTTCAAGTGATTTTCAAGAATTACGTGAGCTTCCCTCAAGTTTAACATGCCTTCACATTCAAGCACGTGAGTTCCCATCTATCCCTAACCTCTCAAGCCTCGTCAGTTTAGGTTATCTGGAATTATCTAGAGTAACCGTTCCAAGAGAGGAACCTGACCCGATGAACAATTCACAAGAAAAGCAACCGATCCATCCGCTTCCATGTAACTTGTCAACTTTGAAATGCAGAGGCATCAGGGAACTACCACCTCTTTCCAAAAAATTGTCGGTTCTATGTGTCATTGAATATCCAATGCCATACTTCTCTATCCATGAACAGCTAATAAATTTGACAGAATTGAAACTAAGTAAATGCAAGTTCGTCGAGAGAATATATCTTCCGTCAGGCATGAAGAACCTACAGCGCTTGGATCTAAACAGATTGGATAGGCTGCTTGGGATTCAAGGTTTGTCAGAATGGAAATCCTTGTTGGACTTTCGTATCTCTAACTGTTATAGAATAAAAAGTTTACCCAACTTTTCAGAGTCGGATAAGCTACAGCGCATTGAGCTAGAAGCTTGTCCAAAAATAAAAGCGATTGAGGGCGTTAAGGGCTTAGAAAGCTTGGTATTGGATAATTGTGGTTGCACTGTCCTGGAGAGGTTGCAGGATGTCTCAGGGTCAACTTGGCTTTCCCGCAAAGCACCTGAGAGCCATGTGTTCCTGAGTTTTAGTGGACTAGACACTTCTTATAGCATTGTTGATGTCCTTTACAAGAACTTGATTCAAAACCAAATTTCGGTTTTTCGGGATGATGACATGGTGAGCTATGGTGATGGAACTAATGAAGGGCTTCCACGGGTACTCGACGACTGCAATATCTTCATACCTATCTTATCTAAGAACTATGCTTCTAGTTGGTGGTGTCTCCGTGAATTGGCCCACATGGTAAAATGCACGTCAAACTCATATGGGAAAAAAATAATTCTGCCCATTTTCTATGATGTGGAGGTTGATGATCTTAAGCTTGAAAGCACTTTGTACAGAAGTGCCCTAGATAAGCACACGAGTAAATTTGGCAATGAAGTGGAGGAATGGAAAAAGGCTCTCAGAGAGGTTGCGGACATAAGGGGGTTCGACCTGAATAGTTACAGGTAATGCTGCTATTTTGATTAACTGGAGCTTACCTTCTATGTTATGAGTTAATAAGTCATCCAATTGAACTTTAGCTCCATAGAATTTCATAGTCACTGTATGTAATGGACACTTTTGCACAAAACACTCGAGGACACTCAAATATATTCTTACGCTTTGTTTGGAAGAATTTCTTAAGTGGGGGAAGAAAAAGAAGGCAAAGAAATTTAAGGTGAAGAGAAGGCATTCTTCGGGTTGGTGGAGTCGTAGAAACGGAGGTGAAGATAGTGTAGGGATATGAAAAATGAAGAATGAAAAATGAAAATCGGCATATCTATTTCTTCGTGTTTTGATTTCTTTGAAGTTCATTTCTTTGCTACAGTCTATAAAAATTTTTTTTTGAATGATGTATATAGAAGGTTGCCTGGGTGGACATCTCATTCTTCTATGAAAATTGAAGAATTTAAATTGGCATTGAATAATTGCTACATGATCCTTCACAATTTGTCATTTTCTATTACTTTTGAGACTTTATTTGGAAATGAGTTTATTTGAAAATAAAAGAAAAAGTGTGAATTTTTTCCCCTGCTTTCTTCACACCTCTGCGGGGAACAGAATCTGCTGACCCAGCAGAATTCATTTTATTATATCAGCGTCTGCATTTTCTCTACCTCTTCACATTCAGCACCCGATCATTCCTTCCACGACAATTCTTTCCACTCTGAATCTCGCTTTTCAAACAGTGTTATTTCTTAGGATACTACTAAAGAATAGAAAAAAATGGCATTTCAATAAATAGAGAAAGACAATGTGATTTAAATTGTTCTATGAAATTGATTTAAGTTGTCACAAGATCGAAAGGAGTTCATTGAAGTTTAGAACCCCCATGAGATACATGAGGTAATTTTTTTAAACTCTCTTGGCCGTTTTAAGTTTCATTTTATCGTTTGTTTACGTTACACAGCTATCATTCTTTCTTATTGAGGAGACATAGTGCACGAGCTTCTGTAGAATTTTTCAATAATTTTGGAGATTGAAAGTTGTTTTTGAGTGCATTTTATGATATAGAGCGATAATAAAAGGTTCTTTGAAATAATTACTTCAATTGTCTCCATAACATGGCATAAAAGGTAATGCAAGAGGGTTAGTCCAGAATAAATGCAGTATTTCCTGAAGTGAAATGAAATTGATGACTCATAAAATTATTTATAGAGGGAATGACTATGAACGATGAAATTTAAGCGTATAAACATTGCAAAAAATTAGACAACACCCTCCAAGAGTCTCCCATTGAATGATAAATGGAATATATGCAAAAAAAATGATAAGTTTTAAGTAGTAGGGAAAATTTCATTCCTTGTAGCAATTCCTTCGAGCCAAGAATAGAATTTAACTATTTGAGCGAATTTGAACTGCCTGAACAATGTAAATTATTGCTTATAGATTAATTTGTGCCGCTGCGAACAAGCAGATCGTAAGTCAAAAGGTACAAAATTTTGCAACAACTTGATGCCATGTTTTTTCCACCTTGAAATGGGCCCTTCAACCATAAAGAAGATCGAGTCTTTGAATTCTATTTATTTATTTGTTATATATTTTGTTTCTATATTTTTGTACCATTGCATAAATAAAAAAATAAATAAAATACATAAGAAGAAAAATTTTCCACCAGTAACCTCAGGATTAATATAATTTTATTAAGAAAAAAATTTTAAAAAGTTAAAGATGGAAAAAATGATAAAAGGTATGAAGATTTAGGAAAAATGATGAAGATTTAGGAGAAAGTATCTGAGGTATGAAGATTTAGGAGAAAGTATCTGATATGATTAGTATTTAAAGGCCAGATGACAAAGTAAATCTCCACCTTTTTAACAGTTTCCAAGTTTCTATTAACCTTTTAAATCTATTAAAAGGACAGCCAACCTTTCGAATTTGTTTCACAACTATCCCGCGCCATTTAACACCATTTATGAGAGGAATATTCAGTTTAGATTCTTTCCCGAATTCCAATTTTGCCCATAAAAGAAGGAAGATTTATCTAGTTGTAGTATTCAAGGGAGGATACTTAAGGGAAAATAATGTAACGGATGCATAATTCAAGGGAGAATATTTTTATGGATTCATATCAGCTAATTTTTGTCTATTAAATGTATTTTCGAATTTTTAAGGCGAAGAAAAAAAATGAAAAATTAGGTTCTTCTATGCAATATTCTGATAGGTCTAGCGAGACCTTACCATATAAAATCTGTTCAATTTTTTTTTGGCCAAAAATAATACTTCTTCACTTAAAAAATAATAAAACAGTTGTACCCATAAAGAATATCTGTTGTGCTTCTTTCTATATTGTTCTATAGCCCGAATTTTGTTTTGTTTTATCTCAGGATCCAACTCCTATATCAACACAATCCTATAAATTAGCTCAATAATACAAGCACTTTGGATTTTATGTCACTGCATGTTAGTTTGTCGTTCCAAGCATTATGAAATTTTTTTGCCTTCTTAAGTTCTGTGAATCTTACTCCATCCATTCCATCAGGAATGTCTACTTCACATCAATCGGCTCATGCATTATCTAAAGCATCTCCGATACTTCAAATTGAGCGGCTTTTCATGAAATTCCAACGTACTTATCAGCTTACTATGACGGTTAATTTCCATCCATAGTGAACTGAAATGGTTGCGTTAATGTTCGGAAGAAATTTATACCATTTTCTTTCATGTCGTTGATGAAAAAATTATTTCTTGTTTTGCTGCAGCCCCGGTGAACTAATTGAATCGGTTGTTAAAGAGGTTTCCCGTAAGCTTACGGGCATAAGTGTGGATGTGCCTGAATATTTGGTTGAAGATCATAGCCAAATAAAATTGATAATAGATAAGTTGGATGTTGACTCTGGTGGTGTGCGTTTTGTTGGGATACATGGAATGGGTGGTGTTGGTAAAACAACACTTGCGAAAGTTGTGTTCAACAAATTACGTCTTCAATTTGACGGTGTTAGTTTCCTCCAAAACATTCGAGAATCATCCCAACATAGTTTTGATGGTCTTGTAAACTTGCAGAAAAAGTTATTATCGAATGTTATTGGTTCTACGGATATTGTCCAAATCAAAGATATTGATGATGGAATGGATTGGATCAGGAGAGTATGTAGGACTAAAAAGGTCCTTATTGTTCTTGATGATCTAGACAAGAAAGAGCAACTCCAGAAGCTCGCCGGAGAGTCTGTTTGGTTTGGTTCAGGTAGTAGGATCATTATCACAACTAGGGACAAAAGTATCTTGACGACTCAAGTGGAATCATTCAGTGAAGAAGTCCTAAATCAACCTAAAGGAATGTTGACTTATGAAGTTTATGAAATGGAATTTGGTCGAGCACTTCAGTTGTTTTGTGAGCATGCGTTCAGAAGAGACTCTCCCGTCAAAGAATATGAGCACCTTGCAGAGAAAATTGTCCGTAGAGTGGGAATGCTTCCCTTGGCTGTCGTGAAGATAGGTTCAATTCTTCGTTTCCGTCATGAAATTGGAGAATGGAAAGATGAGTTGATGCAGTTAAATAAAGGTCCTTTGAAGGTTGTTCGTGATGCATTAATGATAAGTTATGAAGGACTGAAGGATGAGGAAAAAGAAGTATTTTTGAATATCGCTTGCTTTTTCACCAACGAGGACCAAACGTATCCAGCCATTATGTGGGGTGATTGTCAGAGTGCAGTTAGTGTCCTCCTCCAACGGTCCTTGATAAAAAATAGAGATGATAAATTTTGGATGCATGACCAATTGCGAGATCTAGGAAGGAACATCATATTTGAAGAATATCCTCTCAAATGTAATAGGGCGTGGATTCATGAGTGTGCTATAGCAATGCTATGGGAGAAAAAGAGGTAAAATTGAAGACTATGTCACATAATTTTTATTTTGAATGAAAACCTCTTGCAATTGTGCTTTTATTATATTGTTAGCTTAGTTTGACTTCCCATTTGTCTTCAGTGAGAGCTCTCTCAAACACCTAGGTCAAAAGGCCTTTTGGAGAGAGACTAGATAGATTTTTCTAGATTCTGTAGAACAGTACATAGTTTTCTGGAAGTTCTGAAACAACAAAGCCTGTTTCACAAGCAATTTGAGCAAAGTCAGAAGAAACTAGCGGTATGAAGAGTTTTTTGACTTACTTTCAAACACAGTTTGAGAAAAAATAAAAAAACTATGAAGATTGCAATTAACATGCTTACTATTTTTCTTGAATAGTATAAAATGGGAAATTGACAAATGATTTATAAGATATCTTCAACTGTATGCTTAATTAATCTTGAGTCTCTGATGGCAGAGAAATCCAGGTCTAGATGCACTAAGCCTAAGTTCCAATAGTGGCTGGAAGAGCATCCATACGGCTGAAGAATTAGCTGCTATATCAAAATTAAGGTTCCTTCGAGTGAAAGGCTTGGATGGCATCTTTGAGAATTTTCTTCCTCACCTAGATAGGCTTTTTGGGGAAACATGGAGAACGGCTTTCCATGCAAATAACTTTCACTTTAGTGATTTGGTCATGCTCGACCTTTCGGAGAGCAATATTGGAGATGGTGGGACGGAGTGGAGCCAAATGAAGGTATGATATGACTTTACTCTATATACTTCTTTCTATCATCACCTCATTTGCAATGATAGAAGCGAGACATATATTTTACTTCTTTGTATCATTATCTCGTGTGATTGACATAAAGGTCGCATGCACTCCCCATCTCATCTGAGTTTATAATATGTTTTGCATGAATCAAATCAAAACCCAATTATATCCCACATATAAAAATGCTTCATGTGGTTTATAACCTTGATTTAATGATTATGAAAGTTGCTTAGGATTTGGAATTGGTGTACTCCGATAAGGTAGCCGTTTTGCATCAATATGCATCAGATATGATCTGCATCACTATAAAAGTTTTGAGTCAAGTTTAGTAGTACAAAAATTAATTGGAATTAAGTTTGAGATTGGTAACACTCGAATGGCGTAAAGGATCAAAAGTTTAGTTGGAATAGCTAAGTTGATGATTTAAATTAAGGCAAGCTTGACCATCACGAGACTTTATTCAAGGGGCTTGCTAACCTAATTTAATAGTTTTATTTATAATTGCATTAATGAACTGTCAAATAAATGAAAATGACATTATCTATACTTTTGTAATTAACTTGAGTTAATGAGTGAAGGCTGGAGTATCACATTGAATCTAGTTTTTAACTACATCGTCAAATCAACTCTCAAAGAAATCTATGGTATAGACTCAGGGTGGAGAAAAAAATGTAATGGAGTGCCTTTTCCATTTCTAAAATTAAGTTTAGGTCAGTTTTTGAGCTACAAATATTGTGTAAAATCAATTTAACTCGATTAGGTATCCTCCCCGCTAACAATTGCCATTTAGTCACCTCTTGTGATCTTTCTACAATTTTTCAACTTAAAATGGATGCTCCTATTAAGTTGAAGGTAGGATACCCAAAATCAATCTCACCTTTTATGTCAACTTCACTTTGCATCATTCATTTTTGTTAATTTTGATTGTTAACATGCAAGTGTGAGTATGCGTGTAGGCTATTCTGCAAATACCTATTCTACAAATATCTTATGCATGCTAGATTTTCTAGAAATTGCATTGATTTTTAACAATTTTTTAATCCATCACTTTATATCTCTGACTATTAAGTAGGCTTTAGATTACGCTTGAGAGAGAGAGAGAGAGAGAGAGAGAGAGTGGGGGAGTTGGGGTTGGTTAAAGATTGTGGTCATTACACGGTGGGTGGAGAAAACTTAGCATGTTGGTATTTGGGGTTTGTGGGTGATTTGGGAATTATACCTTTTTTGTGTTTTCATAGCAAGGATACTCTAGTCTTTTGGCTATGGAGTTTTGTTTTAAGACACATAATTGTGCAGATGGCAAAAAAGCTGAAAGTTTTGGACCTGAGAAACTGCAAATGCTTAATAAGGACACCTGACTTGTCTGACTTCTTGGATTTGGAGATATTGATACTTGCTGGCTGCTCCAACTTAATTATGGTTGATTGCTCCATTAGTAAACTACAGCTCTTAAAAACTTTGAATATGGATGGATGTGACTCTGTTGAGGAGTTGCCTGAAGAGGTTGGTTCTTTAAAATCTTTGACAGAGTTCATCTTCTCCGGATCTTCCAAATTGGTCACACTCACAGAGAGTTTTGGGAATTTGAAATCTTTGTCAAGCTTTAGTGTAAATTATTGCAAGGGAATGAACAAACTCTCGAACTCTATCGGAGGATTAGCAAAAAGTACATGTTCCTCTATAAAAGGATGCGAGCGGATAAAGAAGCTCCCACACTCTCTCTGCGATTTAGTATCATTGGTCAAGTTGGATTTGTCATTCTCAGCGATAGACAGTCTCCCTAATTCCATTGGAAATCTAAAGAAACTCAAAACTATCAAAATGGGACATACAAAGTTAAAAAGGTTACCGGACGCAATTGGACAACTGGTGATGCTCAAAGAGTTACATTGCCCAGAGTGTCTGGATCTATCAGGCAAAGTCCCAAATGAGATTGGAAATCTTGTCCATTTGCAGATCTTGGACTTGTCATGTACTCGTATTTCTGGTTTGCCAAACACAATCACTCATCTCTCTCACCTGGAAGAGTTACATGTCCGAGATTGTAGGGATCTTACGAGTGAAATCCCAGATGCAATTGGTGGACTATCCCGCTTGAGGATCTTGGACTTCTCTGGAACTGGTTTTTCTAGTTTGCCTATAATGATCACTCATCTCTCTCACCTAGAAGAGTTACGTGTCCAAGGTTGTTGGAATCTACCGAGCCAAATACCCGATGCAATTGGTGGACTATCCTGCTTGAGGATCTTGGACTTCTCTAGAACTGGTATTTCTGGTTTGCCTGCCACGATTGCTCATCTCTCTCACCTAGAAGAGTTACGTGTCCAGGATTGTAGGGATCTTACGGGTGAAATCCCAGATGCAATTGGTGGACTATCCTGCTTGAGGATCTTGGACTTGTCTAGAACTGGTATTTCTGGTTTGCCTGCCACGATTGCTCATCTCTCTCACCTAGAAGAGTTACGTGTCCAGGATTGTAGGGATTTTAAGGGTGAAATCCCATATGCAATTGGTGAACTACCCCGCTTGAGGATCTTGGACTTCTCTAGAACTGGTATTTTTGGTTTGCCTGCCACGATTGCTCATCTCTCTCACCTAGAAGAGTTACATGTTCAGGATTGTATGGGTCTTATGGGTTAAATCCCAAATGCAATTGGCCAACTATCTCGCTTGAGGATCTTGGACTTCTCTGGTACTTATATTTCTGATTTGCCTACCATGATCACTCGTCTCCCTCACCTAGTAGAGTTACGTGTCCGGGATTGTTTGCATCTTATGGGCAAAATCCCAAATGGAATTGGTGGACTATCTAGCTTGAGGATCTTGGACTTCTCTAGAACTGGTATTTCTGGTTTGCCTGCCACGATTGCTCATCTCTCTCACCTAGAAGAGTTACATGTCCAGGATTGTTGGGAACTTAGGGGTGAAATCCCAGATGCAATTGGTGGACTATCCTGCTTGAGGATCTTGGACTTCTCTAGAACTGGTATTTCTGGTTTGCCTGCCACGATTGCTCATCTCTCTCACCTAGAAGAGTTACGTGTCCAGGATTGTAGGCATCTTACGGGTGAAATCCCAGATGCAATTGGTGGACTATCCAGCTTGAGGATCTTGGACTTGTCTAGAACCGGTATTTCGGGTTTGCTCGCCACGATTGCTCATCTCTCTCACCTAGAAGAGTTACGTGTCCATCATTGTAGGGATCTTACGGGTGAAATCCCATATGCAATCGGTGGACTATCCTTGAGGATCTTGGATTTGTCTAGAACTGGTATTTCTGGTTTGCCTCGCCACGGTTGCTCATCTCTCACCTAGAAGAGTTACGTGTCCAGATTGTAGGGATCTTACGGGTGAAATCCCGGATGCAATTGGTGGACTATCCCGCTTGAGGATCTTGGACTTGTCTAGAACTGGTATTTCTGGTTTGCCCTGCCACGATTGCTCATCTCTCACCTAGAAGAGTTACGTGTCCAGATTGTAGGGATCTTACGGGTGAAATCCCGGATGCAATTGGTGGACTATCCCGCTTGAGGATCTTGGACTTGTCTAGAACTGGTATTTCTAGTTTGCCTGCCACGATTGCTCTCTCACCTAGAAGAGTTACGTGTCCAGGATTGTAGGGATCTTACGGGTGAAATCCCAAATGCAATTGGTGGACTATCCAACTTGAGAATGTTGGACTTCTCTAGAATTGATATTTCTGGTTTGCCTGCCACGATTGTTCATCTCTCTCACCTAGAAGAGTTACGTGTCCAGGATTGTAGGGATCTTACGGGTGAAATCCCAGATGCAATTGGTGGACTATCCTGCTTGAGGATCTTGGACTTGTCTAGAACTGGTATTTCTGGTTTGCCTGCCACGATTGCTCATCTCTCTAACCTAGAAGAGTTACGTGTCCAAGATTGTAGGGATCTTATGGGTGAAATCCCAGATGCAATTGGTGGACTATCCTGCTTGAGGATCTTGGACTTCTCTAGAACTGGTATTTCTGGTTGCCTGCCACGATTGCTCATCTCTCTCACCTAGAAGAGTTACGTGTCCAGGATTGTAGGGATCTTACGGGTGAAATCCCAGATGCAATTGGTGGACTATCCTCCTTGAGGATCTTGGACTTGTCTAGAACTGGTATTTCTGGTTTGCCTGCCACGATTGCTCATCTCTCTCACCTAGAAGAGTTACGTGTCCAGGATTGTAGGGATCTTACGGGTGAAATCCCAGACGCAATTGGTGGACTATCCTGCTTGAGGATCCTGGACTTGTCTAGAACTGGTATTTCTGGTTTGCCTGCCACGATTGCTCATCTCTCTCACCTAGAAGAGTTACATATCCAGGATTGTAGGGATTTTACGGGTGAAATCCCATATGGAATTGGTGAACTACCCCGCTTGAGGATCTTGGACTTCTCTAGAATTGGTATTTTTGGTTTGCCTGCCACGATTGCTCCTCTCTCTCACCTAGAAGAGTTACATATTCAGGATTATATGGGTCTTATGGGTGAAATCCCAAATGCAATTGGCCAACTATCTCGCTTGAGGATCTTGGACTTCTCTGGTACTAATATTTCTGATTTGCCTACCATGATCACTCGTCACCCTCACCTAGTAGAGTTACGTGTCCGGGATTGTTTGCATCTTATGGGCAAAATCCCAAATGGAATTGGTGGACTATCTAGCTTGAGGATCTTGGAATTCTCTAGAACGGTATTTCTGGTTTGCCGCCACGATTGCTCATCTCTCTCACCTAGAAGAGTTACGTGTCCGGGATTGTTGGGAACTTAGGGTGAAATCCGATGCAATTGGTGGACTATCCCGCTTGAGGATCTTGGACTTCTCTAGTACTTGTATTTCTGGTTTGCCTGCCACGATCGCTCATCTCTCTCACCTAGAAGAGTTACGTGTCCAAGATTGTCGGTATCTTACGGGTGAAATCCCAGATGCAATTGGTGGACTATCCCGCTTGAGGATCTTGGACTTCTCTAGTACTTGTATTTCTGGTTTGCCTGCCACGATTGCTCATCTCTCTCACCTAGAAGAGTTACGTGTCCATGATTGTAGGGATCTTACGGGTGAAATCCCATATGCAATCGGTGGATTATCCTGCTTGAGGATCTTGGACTTCTCTAGAACTGGTATTTCTGGTTTGCCTGCCACAATTGCTCATCTCTCTCACCTAGAAGAGTTACGTGTCCAGGATTGTAGGGATCGTACGGGTGAAATCCCAGATGCAATTGGTTGACTATCGAGCTTGAGGATCTTGGATTTGTCTAGAATTGGTATTTCTGGTTTGCCTGCCACGATTGCTCATCTCTCTCACCTAGAAGAGTTACGTGTCCAGGATTGTAGGCATCTTACGAGTGAAATCCCAGATGCAATTGGTGGACTATCCCGTTTGAGGATCTTGGACTTGTCTAGAACTGGTATTTCTAGTTTGCCTGGCACGATTGCTCATCTCTCTCACCTAGAAGAGTTACGTGTCCAGGATTGTAGGGATTTTACGGGTGAAATCCCATATGGAATTGGTGAACTACCCCGCTTGAGGATCTTGGACTTCTCTAGAACTGGTATTTTTGGTTTGCCTGCCACGATTGCTCCTCTCTCTCACCTAGAAGAGTTACATGTTCAGGATTATATGGGTCTTATGGGTGAAATCCCAAATGCAATTGGCCAACTATCTCGCTTGAGGATCTTGGACTTCTCTGGTACTAATATTTCTGATTTGCCTACCATAATCACTCGTCAGCCTCACCTAGTAGAGTTACGTGTCCGGGATTGTTTGCATCTTATGGGCAAAATCCCAAATGGAATTGGTGGACTATCTAGCTTGAGGGTCTTGGAATTCTCTAGAACTGGTATTTCTGGTTTGCCTGCCACGATTGCTCATCTCTCTCACCTAGAAGAGTTACGTGTCCAGGATTGTTGGGAACTTAGGGGTGAAATCCCAGATGGAATTGGTGGACTATCCTGCTTGAGGATCTTGGACTTCTCTAGAACTGGTATTTCTGGTTTGCACCGCCACGATTGCTCATCTCTCTCACCTAGAAGAGTTACGTGTCCAGATTGGAGGGATCTTACGGGTGATATCCCGGATGCAATTGGTGGACTATCCCGCTGAGGATCTTGGACTTCTCTAGAACCGGTATTTCGGTTTGCCCGCCACGATTGCTTATCTCTCTCACCTAGAAGAGTTACGTGTCCATGATTGTAGGGATCTTACGGGTGAAATCCCATATGCAATCGGTGGATTATCCCGCTGAGGATCTTGGACTTCTCTAGAACTAGTATTTCTGGTTTGCCTGCCACGATTGCTCATCTCTCTCACCTAGAAGAGTTACGTGTCCAGGATTGTAGGGATCTTACGGGTGAAATCGCAGATGCAATTGGTTGACTATCCAGCTTGAGGATCTTGGATTTGTCTAGAACTGGTATTTCTGGTTTGCCTGCCACGATTGCTTATCTCTCTCACCTAGAAGAGTTACGTGTCCAGGATTGTAGGCATCTTACGAGTGAAATCGCATATGCAATTGGTGGACTATCCTGCTTGAGGATCTTGGACTTGTCTAGAACTGGTATTTCTTGTTTGCCTGGCACGATTGCTCATCTCTCTCACCTAGAAGAGTTACGTGTCCAGATTGCGAGGATCTTACGGGTGAAATCCCGGATGCAATTGGTGGACTATCCCGCGAGGATCTTGGACTTCTCTAGAACTGATATTTCTGGTTTGCCTGCCACGATTGTTCATCTCTCTCACCTAGAAGAGTTACGTGTCCAGGATTGTAGGGATCTTACCGGTGAAATCCCATATGCAATTGGTGGACTATCCTGCTTGAGGATCTTTGACTTCTCTAGAACTGGTATTTCTAGTTTGCCTGCCACGATTGCTCATCTCTCTCACCTAGAAGAGTTACGTGTCCAAGATTGTAGGGATTTTATGGGTGAAATGCCATATGCAATTGGTGGACTATCCTGCTTGAGGATCTTGGACTTCTCTAGAACTGGTATTTCTGGTTTGCCTGCCACGATTGCTCATCTCTCTCACCTAGAAGAGTTACGTGTCTAGGATTGTAGGCATCTTACGGGTGAAATCCCAGATGCAATTGGTGGACTATCCTGCTTGAGGATCTTGGACTTTTCTAGAACTGGTATTTCTGGTTTGCCTGCCACGATTGCTCATCTCTCTCACCTAGAAGAGTTACGTGTCCATGATTGTAGGGATCTTACGGGTGAAATCCCATATGCAATTGGTGGACTATCCTGCTTGAGGATCTTGGACTTCTCTAGAACTGGTATTTCTGGTTTGCCTGCCACGATTGCTCATCTCTCTCACCTAGAAGAGTTACGTGTCCAGGATTGTAGGGATCTTACGGGTGAAATTCCAGATGCAATTGGTGGACTATCCTGCTTGAGGATCTTGGACTTGTCTAGAACTGGTATTTCTGGTTTGCCTGCCACGATTGCTCATCTCTCTCACCTAAAAGAGCTACGTGTCGAGGATTGTAGGGATCTTACGGGTGAAATCCCAAATGCAATTGGTGGACTATCCTGCTTAAGGATCTTGGACTTCTCTAAAATTGGTATTTCTGGTTTGCCTGCCACGATTGCTCATCTCTCTCACCTAGAAGAGTTACGTGTCCAGGATTGTAGGCATCTTACGGGTGAAATCCCATATGCAATTGGTGGACTATCCAGCTTGAGTATCTTGGACATGTCTAGAACTGGTATTTCTGGTTTGCCTGCCACGATTGCTCATCTCTCTCACCTAAAAGTGTTATGTGTCCAGGATTGTAGGGATCTTACGGGTGAAATCCCAGATGGAATTGGTGGACTATCCCGCTTGAGGATCTTGGACTTCTCTAGAACTGGTATTTCTGGTTTGCCTGCCACAATCGCTCATCTCTCTCACCTAGAAGAGTTACATGTTCAGGATTGTGAGGGTCTTATGGGTGAAATCCCAGATGCAATTGGCGGACTATCCCGTTTGAGGATCTTGAACTTCTCTGGTGCTGGTATTTATGGTTTGCCTGGCACGATCAGTTGTCTCTCTCGCCTTAAAGAACTTAAGTTGAAGCAGTGCCAGGAGCTTCAACTAGTGCCACAGCTTCCCTCGAGTTTGATAAGCCTTAACATTGATGCTTATCATTATAAAATCATCCCAGACCTCTCGAACTTAGTTACTTTATATCACTTGTCCTTGTCCTTTTGGAGGTGTAATCTGGAGGCTCCTTACAATTCAAATGAACTGGTGTCCCCGTGGAAGAACGTAAATTCCATCGACCAGCTTCCGTCTAGTTTGTCAACCTTGCATCTCACGGATATATTGCCACCGCAACGGTTTTCGAACTTTAGGAACCTATCAAGTCTCTCCATTTCTGGCGGCTTACATTTCTTGGTGCTTGAAGACTTGGAGAAGTTGAGGCAATTGCCCATAAAAGTCTGTCCATCCCTCGAGAGAATACCTGATCTATCATGCTTGAAGAATCTAAAAACCTTGCGTCTGCATCAATTGTATAGTCTTGTGGAGATACAAGGTCTAGGGGAGTTGGTATCCTTGGAGTCACTATCTATTACCTGTTGTGAGTCATTAGAAAGATTACCTGATCTATCATGCTTAAAGAATCTAAAAACCTTGCATTTGGATCAATTGTATAGTCTTGTGGAGATACAAGGTCTGGGGGAGTTGGTATCCTTGGAATCACTATTTATTGCCTGCTGTGAGTCATTAGAAAGATTACCTGAACTATCAAAGTTGCAGCTCAATTTCTATTTGCTACGCGATTGCCCAATGCTATAGGGTGGTGCACCCTGCTAGCAACCGATTGGAAAGCACCAAAAACGTCGAGTGCCGATGGGGAGTCGCCAGGAACGTTGGGCCATGCGTCTATATCAGGGGCTAGCATCAATCAATGTGTTACTTAGATTTTGTACTCTTGTAAGTCTTGTCTCTCCATTTATTTGTGCACAGTGGGCTCCTGATAACGAAAGACATGGGTTGTCCACATATATATTAGTTTGTCCCGTAAATTCATTAACAACCATAAGTATTTCCCTCTTCATTTCTTGATGAGATGCACGCATGAGTTGTTTAGAAAAGTTTCATTTCGGAGAATTGATATAATGTGAATGAATTAATATATCCTAACTGATCCACAATTCATTATCTTGAACTTTTTGCTAGAGATGGATTTAACTAGATATGTCAATAGACTTGGATTTTGGCTTCCTCCTGGCTGGAGGCATTGGAAATTCGTGTCTTCTCTTACTTTCATGCTCCTAACACTCCTAACCATTCATTACTTTTATAACGTTTATCAATATAGTAAGGTATGTCTTATATGATACATTTAATTATTTTAATTTTAGTTTCCTAAATGCTATTGCTAGAGTATCAAGTCCTTACTTTCAATTTTTCAATTGTGCATGACTTTGTTACAGGTTTTACACTGTGTTTATCATCCTAGCGAAAAGTTAGATTAATGGTGGGAAATAATGAGGCCGGATGGCTGAATTGATCCTATTACAATAGGTATGATTTTTTTTTCAAATTCCTCGAACAAAGTCCCCAGTAATAAATTTGTAAAGCCAACAACGAGTCGTGCCTCTTAGGCTCTTACCACTTCCAATGTGTGGTTTGATCCGTGTGAAAGCCAGATAAAAATTCTTATAAAGGGCACGAGTGACCTCAAAAAACTTGTTAAGGAATTGCTACTTGCAATGATTATGATTGGGTGATGCTCGGTGTACAGATATATCTACGTGTATTTCCTCTTGAATATTGCTAATCCTAGGGCATCATGACGATGCTTGTTCAGAACTCTCTATTCTCTCGCTGTTTTCGCTATTTGCGTTCGTTTGAAACAGTTTCATTTGCTTTAAGTTTAAACTCAAGCTAGCCGTTGACCTCATTAGTTGCAAGTCAAGGGTTACAAGCTTGAATTTGTCAATAACTGGTTACTTACCTCGCAAACCGATAATTTAGATGTTAAAATTAAGGCTTACCTTATATTCTTATCATTTCGTGCTCGTACAAACCTGTAGGGCACTTCTCGGCTATTCCTTTACATTACTTCCTTTGAAAGCCTACCATGTTCTGACTGGTTTTGTGCACTGCTGGACTTCTTCTTTGACTTTTCTTCTGTGAGTATTCTCTTCAGCCCTGCGCTCCACTTATCAATTAATACGAAAGGATCGAATTTTATTGGAATTCTTCCAAACCTGGGTCGGGAATTGGTGAGTGATGTGAGGCGATGAAGCTACTGGGAGAGAGTTCGCAGATGTTGTCTCTTACGGATGTGAAAGCACTGTAGGAAATTGCTGAACTTGCGAATCCTTGCACCCAAGGGGCTGATTTTGCATCTGGATTGGCCGCACAAGATTGCTCAGGACTATGAACTCGCTCAAGGTGCTGAGATGGCCTATGGAAAGCTTCGCCCATACCAGTGCGATGTGGTCTCATCGGAGCTGGAACGTGCGAAGAGGCTCACTGGTGTTGCTTGGAACTCATTGGACAATGGAGACTTGGCTGGGAACAAAGGTGGAGACAGATTGGAGATCGCCAAAAGGCAGAAGCAGCTCATGAAAGAGATTTTGTGTTAAAAGTCTCCCTGGCTGGGATGGTAATTGATGACTTATGTGTTAAAGCTAGTACGAGCACCTAGAGGGAGTGAATAGGTGCGAAAACAAACTTTTGAGAAGTATAGTGTAAAACTTTACTTTTCGCCTGAGTCCGTTTAACAATATATTTTAAAATAGAAACAAGACTCTAACAATTAAATAAAGTTACAAGTAAAGTAAAAGAGTTTAGGGAAGAAAATATGAACACAAGATTTATAGTGGTTTGGCTTATTCCAAACCTACGTCCACTCTCCTGAACTAATAGCCCACCGGCTAGATTTCATTATGAATCAAAAGAGTCGTTACAGTATCACGTCCTTGATTCCACAATGTAGAGGCTCTGCTACACTTCCTCAAGGTCTCACAAAAGTATAAACTCTTTTTTGAGTACAAGTTTATGCTCAATAATTGAATTGACAAAAAACAAGGAGCTTCAGACTTTGAAATTTATCTATTGCACACACACTTGAACAACTAGAATGTCTTTCATATATACTCCTCCATGCCTTCATAACCGTTGGCACTTTCCAAAGGAGCTCTTCCAATCTACCTATTGGACAGAAACAATTATGAAGATCTCGAGTTATTTAAGGAATATGACGATAGCCCACCAATCCTGCTCACCCATATAATCAGAATCTAGGTTTTCATAAGTAGATACTTCCAAGTATGCTTCGTCAATCAACAGACCCGAATTACTCGAATTATTTCCAATACGAATAATAGATCTTTTGACGCTATCTCCAACCGTGAGATCTTCTCTAGTCGTTAGAATCAAATCCTTAAAGAGATACTCGAATCGGATAAGTCTTCTTCGACGGTCTAGAAACTGTCAATGAGGGCAGACTTTAAGTCTTGAGTCTGGCGATCTGGTGGTCTTCAGACTTTGACGAAAGAGTCTGCAAGTCTTTAGACTAGACTGATAGAAATGTTTTGTCAGCTTCAAAACAAATACGAAAGTTTTCTCCAACATTATGAACTCTTCTCACTAAGACGATCGGTCTGGAGCACAAAGTAGTCATGCGGTATTTAAAGAAAAGACACATATTTGGTTCTGGATTTAAGCAGCTTTTGATCAAAAGAGAGTACGCCCATTTTCTAAGGCATCACACCTGCTAGTGCCACTGACATTTACATGGTTTCTATTTTCCACATTGACCCAATACCCTAATTAACCATTTCCTCCTACCATATGCTGCACTTTTTTTTTCTTCCTACTTAGTTCATCTACTTGCTGTTTTTGACATAATGAACTTCTGATGCCAAACCTGGTCTCTGTAATAAACTTGCCCTGGGTATGCAAATCAACAAAGATGAATTGTTTAGCTAAAAATCAGGGTAGAAGACTCTTGTGGACCGGTTTTCCTATGCATCTTTTCATTTTTTAGTACAATTTTTTAGAGCAATTTATGTGCCTTTTTAATGGAGTTCTGTGGCAACATATTGTAATGAATTACTGAGAATACAAGTTCAAAACTTCATGATACCTAAGTGTTGTCATAATCAAAGGTAATAACAAAGAGGCAGTTTTCATTGATCATGCTTTTAGCTAGCTTGCGTCCAACCACATTACGGTCATTCAGATGTGGTACAAATGGCCACAAGAGCTAGCAGAGTTTCTTGTGCAAGAGGATGATGTCTAAACTGAAGCTGAAAGTATCTGCCAGATGACTAACTAGAACTCCTCTTGAGATTACCAAATTATACAGCCTGAGAACTTAGATAATTCCTAGTTTTGGAATACAAAGTTTCAGTTGAAATTTCTGGAGAAATTAGAGATTTGAGGTCCTTTGACTTCTCAAACTTGAGAAAAGGTAAAGCCACTTCAAGAAGAAACAACGTACAGGACAAGAACATGTTGAGGTCCTTTGTAGACCGAATGATGAATTAAATTGGATTCTCAAGTTGTAGGGATTGGCCAAAATATTATTGAAATGGGTTGGAAACTCTCATATCCATTTCTTGTGGAAAGCTTAAGTTTAAGCTGTTATTTATATATGTGATCCCACATTTTCGGACCCACATTTTCTCTTTAAAGTGGTGGTTATTCCACATGTAATTTTCCCACACTTTATACCATTTCATGACAACCGCCCATTTGGTAACTATCTTGATGGGAGACGGTATATAAAAAGAACGATCGTTCATTCCTAATGGGGCAATTACAAAGTCTAACACAAACCCTCTCTTTTGGAATACACCATCAATATATGTGAGGGAATTGGATTAGTAGTGTGTGCTCGATATTTCTTTGAATTTTCAGGAATTTCCGACGAATGTGAATATGAACAATGGCTGGAGGTTTGTTTATAATCAATCCTGGCTTCTGCATTTGATTTTTATGTCTAACATTTGATATCAGAGCATGTTTAGGCTGCATTTGGGAACTACTTTCCCAAGGATCTTTGGGGGGCTAAAGGCCTTTGGGTCAAATATTTAGTGTTTGGCAAGGGTTTTTTCACCTGCCTTTGCCAAAGGCCAGCCTTCTCAGGCTGAAAGCCCAAGGCAGGTTGGGGGCTGCCTTGGGCTTTTCCGACATGCTGGCTTGGAGGGCTAATAAAATTTTTCTTCTGAAATTGTCCTCGTTGATTTTCCGTTTTTTCGGCTTTACCTTGACAACTATTCATCATCTTCATCTTCCCATTCTCTCTGTAAATCTGTGTGACCAGCATCTACGTGTGGTCGTCAGACGGTCTGGGTTGTTGCTACCCTTGCCGGACAGTTACCTCGACCTATGACATCCTGGATTTTTCACTTATGCTTTCAATTAAATTAATCGAGCCTTTCATCAACGCGCTTATAGGGTTATTCTCGGAGCTGATTACTCTTGAGATAACTAGACTATATGGGAAAACTATTAAGGAATTTTAAGGCAATAAATTTGAGAATTTGGTCAAGAATCGGCTACTTGATCGTGCTCATCTTTAGAAGTCATTACGGCATAGTTAAAAATCGATCATGGATTAGAGATAGGTCAGTTTGACTGAGATGTGTGGCTAAATGTGGGTGGCTCCACTAAATTGGAAAATTCTCGTCGACCAGCACTAGACTAATTTTTCTATCGTTTTGATACCTTGTGTCCGTATTTGAATTATCAAAATTTTTATGACAACCGAGAGTCGCCAATGTGTCGAGTGGGTTCATTGTGGTTCGAAGAAAATTGACCAGGGTCATTTGCACTAAAAATTTCTGAAAACTACTCGGTAGCCTAAGTCACACTAAAATCGCGCCCGAGTAAAATTAACCGCAAATTTGAATCCGAATTCAGAAATTGAAAGTTTTGTCATGTCACAAATCATTTTAGGAACGTCGACTCAGTCTTAGAAGATTTTTCTGCAAACTGAGACTTTTTCGGAAAAAAAGTCGAAGTAGGGTCATTTTTGTTTAGAAAATATCAGGGACCGTTTTTGATCGCGCAATTGGGAAGCAAGTGGGTTGTATTGGTGAGGAAAAATATCATTTTGATTGATGGTGGGTTAATTGAATTTTTTAGGGCCAAATTAGGACAATTAAAAGAGAGATTAAGTCTAATTGAGGGGGAAATCTTGTGAAATTCGTAGCCCCCCACAACCTATGGCTTTTGGACCATTTCAAGAGTGCAAAGAAGAGCCTTGGTGGCTGACATTGGTCCATGGAAACTAGCTGTGGTAGGGAATTGGTCAAGGGGACCAAGTTGATGAGGATAAAAGTTTGGTGGCCCCCTTGTCCCCCTATCTCTCCCTCTTTCTCCCTCAGCTGACCGAACACCCTCCATTCCCTCTTCATTTTGCCATTCAGACTTCCAGCAACTAGCAGAAAAGCCACCGAAGCTAGCCCTCACTGTCGGACCGCACGCTGTCGCCGTCAGCTGCCTCTGCCTCGCGCACACGTCGCGCGCGCCTCCTTCTCGCCCGCGTGTGCCTTCGCCCCATCTTGCCTGTTCCACCATTCCAACAAGCTGCCTTGCCATCTAACAGGCTCAATCGGAGCTGTCCCACCTCCGTTCAATCGCTATGAGTCCTCGCCGTTGGCCATCAAACACCCTTGCTGCCTCCACCGCCCTTGCTTGCCCTAACCAGCCCTTGTTTCTCTCTATTTCAGCCCAAAATAGAAGCAAAAGGAGTAGGTTTCCAGCCAAAGGTTTGGCCCGTTTTGAGGACTTTCCCGACCTCGAAAGCCGAGCTCGCTTTGGAGATAGTTGTCCCTCGCGATGTCCCCATCATTTCAAACCTAGTGGTTCGTTGAACCAGTGAGTTTAACTCACTAATCCTCACTTAATAGGTTAAGGACGTTTAAGGGTTGATTAGTTTAGACTAAGCTTAGATTAGGTGGATAGTTAGATTATATTATTGATTTAATTAATTACCAATGCATGTTAGGTGGATAGTTTAGTGCAATTAGGACATAGACAAGCTCTAGTATTTATCTAAAGTGGTTTGGTAATTTTCAAGATCCGTCTCGACTTTCAATTAGGCTTTATAGGCCTAAGTTTGATTTATTTGCATTTAATAATTATTTTATGTAATTATTTAATTAATTAATTATTTTTTGGAAATTAGATCAAAATAGTCGGTGACCAAAATTTTATGCTAACCACAGTGGTGTGATCTGTTTGTTTGATTGAACTCTAGATTGTGTTGATTGTGAGTGATTGCCATTATGGGAATTTATCCCAAAATTAATTAATTTCAGTAACTAATTAGAAAATCACCGTGCGTTGGTAGACAACACCAAAATTGATTTTTTGGCTAAGGCTAACTGTGTACCCACACACAAATATTTTTATTGGGTATGATAAAAATGACGAACTGATTAAATGGTCGGGGTGATATACTATATCAGCTTCCGGATGATATGTCAGCTTAGATTGCAAGCAGTATACCGATATATTATATCAACCTATGGGCTCTGATATGTCAGCTTAAATTGTGAGCAGTATACCTTATCAGCTTAGAGTGAGCTATGTTACTTATCAGCTTAGAGTGAGCAAGGGTACTTATCAGCTTAGAGGGAGCATTATTAGTATACTATATCAACCTACGGGCTCTGATATGTCAACTTAGATTGCGAGCAGTATACTATTTATCAGCCTAGTGTGAGTTATACTATCTATTATTAGCTTAGAAGGAGTAGTCCTGATTTGATCGGACTTATTAGATAATATTGATTTGGTCGACCGAGAGATGGTCGTGATGACATATAATCGATTGGGTCGATTAATCAATGATTTGATTTGAGTGCTGGATTTGATGAGATGATATGATTCGATGATAGTGCGAAGTAAATTGACTTGCAGGGAGGAACTGAGGTCAAGGTAAGTCCTCTGACTCGTGATTGTGCCTAGGAATTGTGCCTAAGAAGCCCTCAGGGCGTATTTTCTTCTTAATCGAGTCTTAGGTGGTAGAACTCGCTGAGACGTCGTCTCACCCTGTTGTGAGATAATAGAGTAGACCTAAGAAGATGGCAGCTCATGAGTTTTTGGGATGGCCTAAGAAGATTACAGAGTAGACCTCTTACTTTCCGTTGTATGGGAGCCCTAAGGGTTGGACCTATGAGCTGGTTAGGTCTATAGTTTGGGTCGATGCGGCTCTCACCCACAAGGTGCCCCACCGATACAGATCGTGATACTGCCAGACTCAGGATGGCCAGAGAGGGGGTCCTATATCGGAGTTTGAGATAACTTTGTATGTTCTAGAGATCACTTTTGGAAAGGGCACCACAAATCCTCCTCAAGGCTTGGTCATAGACGCGGTAGACCCGGATTTTAAAGATCTCCGAAATCTGGTGCAGTTTACTGAAGGCTCCAGTTGGAGTGTGGATAATGATGGAGAAGAGGACGAGGACCCTTAGTTTTTTTTTGAAACCCCTAACCCTGTTTTGTAGAACTTATATATATATATATATATATATATATATCAATTTGTATTGTATATAACTGGTTGTAATATGGATATATAAGGGTGATGTTGGTTTTCAAAATTTATGGTCTTACTTTCCTATCCTATTGTTTTATTGTCGGGGGATTTTATATCTGCTTCCGCATGTGTATTAAAATGAAAATGTATTTTCAGGCATTTTTTTGGTGTATCGTATTAATATAAGGGTGATGTTGGTTTTCCCAAACGCACCCTTAGTGTCTTTGCCTTGTTTTTGTCGAATTTTTGGTGTATTTTCGGGCATTTTTTTGAAGATGAACGGTAGCTCGGAATTTTAAGGCCAAGAGAGAAACTCACCAATTCCGGCCAAAATCCGGCGACCCACTGCTCGAATTCGGATTCGTAAGGTCACACCGCCATGAGGAACATTAGGCATGAGTTATTTCGGCATATCGATGTTCGCCGGAGGCCAATTGGGCGGCGGAAGTCACGGTGGCTAAGGATTTGTGTTTTAGGAAATTTTTGTTTGATTTGGGGCCAATTTCTTGCTCATTTTCGTCGAAACTTGGACCCATGTGGTCGTGCCGACATGCTCTCCAAAACCCATTATTTATTTCGGTCTTAGATGGGCTATTGAAGAAGAAACAGTGATGAAATTGTGGCAGAAAGCGGCGAAAACCAGCAGAAAAGGGTTCTGTCATGCAAGGAAGAAGGTGCGTGGGCTTCACGCGTGCGTTGCAGTTGCAGGTGCCGTGCACGCAAAACCGCTGCACACGTGGTGTCCATGCACACACCAACTGTTGGCATGTTGGGGACCACATGCGCGGAACTGCCCGCGGCAGTTGATAGGCATGTGCACACATGCGCCTATGCGTTGGCTGGTGTGCATGCGAGCCACGCGCCTGACGTACTGCGGCGCGTGCTCAGCACGCGCTTGATGTCCCCGCGGCACGTTTTTACTCTTTTGCCCTTATGTCATTTTTAAAATTCCCGTTTTTCCGTTCCTGCAGTTTTACAATCCTGCCCTTGGCCGATTTATTTACTATTCTGCCCTTAGTGAATTTATTTATCATTTTGCTCTTTCATGCATTTTTATGAATATTTTATGCATGAAATTAAATGTCCAATGGTCCATATATTTAATTAATAAGAGAGTGGCCCCAACATCTTTAATTAATTAAATTATATATTAAGGGACTCCCGATCATATTTAGAAATTGACATTGATTGTAATTAATTATATTAATATGATGAATTTTATCCCACATGAATTTTCGTTATATTAATATAATTAATTATGATGAAATATCATATTATTTTTCTTAATTTACCCACGGGGTTAAGAAAATGTATATAATATGGTAGTTTCTTCATGATGTAATTATGAATCTATTTAAATTAAAAACTTAGCACATAGCTTTTTTTTATATTATGTGATTTATATTCGTGACATGTTTACATTGGTAAAACATGATTTATGTATTTTTTGCCTCAAATTTTGTGACACAAGCATGATTATTTGATATGCAGTTTTGCAACCTGTGAATTTCTCTAAATTTAAGCGTGATGTTCCCATATTGAAAGGTGAGAACTATAAAGTTTGTAATGAGTTAGTTCCTTTTCAATTGGGGTGGATGGACAATGACTATGCTATAGAGAAAGACGAACCACTTGCTCCTACTGATTCAAGCACTGCAGTTGAGATAGCCCTTGATAACCAATAGGAGTGATCCAACCGCGTTTGTGCGATGTTTATAAGGGCTAAAATATCTAGTATTCATGGCTCGGTTGCTTAGCATAGCAATGCTAAGGCTTTATTGGAAGCCATAGATGCGTAGTTTGAGATTTCTAAGAAGGTGCATGCCATGACCCTTATTATGAAGTTTCCATCATTGAAGCTCACTAGTGTTAGAGGTGTGCACGAGCACATCATGCAAATAAGGGATATTGCGGCTCAGCTTAAGAACCTTGAGGTTGAGATATCTGAATCCTTTATTGTGTATTATATTCTGAACACTCTCTCGCAACAATATGCACCTTTCAAGATCTCTTACAACACACATAAGAATAAATTGTCAATTAATGAATTCTGATCATGTATGTTCATGAGAAAGAAAGACTGATTATGTAATTGGGAAAAAGTGCTCATTTGGCAATATAAGGAAAGAATAAGGGCCATGGCAAGCATAAGGGAAAAGGTACTTTGTCTGATGGTTTTTTTTAATTAATTTACAAGACAATGCCTATTATAATGCGATGCATGTTCATGATAATGCTGGTATAAAACGATATGTTGTGAAAAAATATTCCTCTATGTTGTGGCACTAGAGATTATGACATATCTCTATAAAAAGAATTAAGCGATTAGTAAATGATGGAGTACTCAGTACTTTAGATTTTACTGATTGTAATATTTGCATGGACAGCATAAAGGGAAAGCAGACCAACAAAACAAAGAAAGGTGTCATGAGGAGTACAAAAATATTAGAAATCATACATATAGATATTTGTAGTCCGGATATGGACTCGTGTGATCAGAAATACTTCATCTCTTTCATAGATGATTACTCACATTACATGTATCTCTACTTGATTCATAATGAGCATGAAGCGTTAGATGCCTTTAAGATATTTAAGGCGGAAGTAGAGAAACAATGCCGTAAACAAATTAAGATCATAAGATCAGATAGAGGTGGAGAATTCTATGGTAGATACATTGAAGATGAATAAGCACCTGGTCTATTTGCAAAGTTTCTTCAAGAGCATTGGATAATTGCCCAATATACTATGCCTAGTTATCCGGACCAAAATAGTGTAGCGGAAAGAAGAAACCGAACTTTATTGGACATGGTGTGTAGTATGCTTAGTGACTTCAAACTTCCCAAGTCTTTCTAGATTGAAGCACTTAAGACGGCTGTATACATATTAAACCAAGTTCCAACCAAAGCTATCCCACAAACACCTTTTGAGTTATTTCAAGGTTGGAAACTGAGTTTGCAACATGTACGCTGTTGACACCTAAATTTTGGCGACCCATATAGTCATTTATCGCATTAAAAAAATTAGGGGTTAAATTATCCTTGAAAAAATATTAATTGCATATCATATAGATTTATGAACATTTGTTTTTAATTTGCATTTTTTACATTTATTTACTGGACCGGTGGCGGATGGGTCGAATTAGTAGTTTTGAGTTTTAAATTAACAGGCCGGATTAAGCCCATGAAGAGTGCAAATTGGCCTGAGCCCATTTTCTGAAATTGAGATTTGAAATGAGGATTTTTCGAATTTAAGAAAATCGGGTTGTAATCTTATCTTTAAAAATCAGTAGAAAATATTTAGGAGATAAGGAAAATAAGAGGATTTTTATGATTAGGAGGTTATAGGAAAATCTTCGTGTATATTGAAAAGTGGATGAAATATTTCATGAAGATCACATCTTTATTTGCCTATAAAGTGAGCCGTGTACGATGAGAGAAAATGGGGGCTTTTTTAGGGTTTCTTTTGGTCGACTGAAAATAAAAGAAGAGAAAAAAAGTAAAAGTAGAAGTAGCAGAGGGGAGGAAGTGATTGGACATTTACTGTTCATCGTCTTCCCCACATTCGCTGCCCCGATTCGCTGCCCCGGTCACCGGCTTCTCTTCACCAGCCATCGCTGCGCCAACGCCATCAAACCTGCAAGCTGCTCGGACTCCCCGCCGCCCGATCTGTCGCGCCCTGCAGCTATGAGCACCACTGCGCTCGGCGTCTAGTGACCGCATCTCAGACCGCCCGCAATTTGTCTTCATCGCGCCTCCACCACTGTCGCTCTACCCCGCCGATCGCTGTTCGTGAAGCCTGACGCCACTCTTGCCTTGCTCTGCTTCACCCGCTCGAAGCCACGAGTCCCTTGCTCCCCTCGTTGCTCGAACCGTCTGCCCCAATGTAGCAACGCCACCCCACCTCGCCGCGACTTGATTCCTCTACTCCGCCCGATGAAGCTGTTCTTGTGCTTTGATCTAGGTCTTCGCTCGAGCGCTAGACACTGCCGTGTTGCTGCCTCGAGCGCGACACCTACGCCTCTTCTTCCGCCTCGACGCCACCCGTAGTCGAACCACTTTGCACAGCACCTCTTGCTCACCACCGGCAGCGACACCGTGAGTCCCCATGCCGGAGATTCGACGACCGTGACCAATGCCCGACGGCGACCAGCCACCACCACGCATAAGCCTTGTGTGGAAAGGAAAAAAAACAAGAGAAAAAGGAAAATCAATTAGGTTGTTGTTATTTTTCATTTATTTTATTTTATTTTGTTTATATTTTTAGTTTCGTTATTTAAATTGGGAAATTGGATCTCAATGTTCACTTATGAATCTTGTCGGCATTATCCGCAAGGGTTTTGTCTAAAATTATTATAATTATTAATTTCATCCGTAAGATGTCGGATCATTTTTTTAATTTTATTAATTTTCGGGCATTTTGATAGTATGTTAATTATTAAATCATAATAATTATTAATTTGATCTATAAGATTTCGGATCAGATTTTAATTATTTTGAACTATTTTTTGTGATGTTCAAGGTTATAATAATCGTTAATTTGACTGTGAGACAACATGTTATTTTTTTCGAATATTTTAATCCTTTATTTGTTGAGTATTTTGATTGTTTAGATTTAATGTTTATTTGATAATTACCTGTCTTGGAAAAGCACTAAAAAAAATCAAAATTTTGCATCAAAGCATTTAGGTTTGATAAATCAGACATATAGGATTAGGTTTATGAAATTTTCGTCATCTAGTGATTGTTGCTAGGTTCATTTAGTTAGAGTTTGCTCGTCATTAGAATTAGGTCAATTGATTAATTTAGATTGCATATTTAATTGTTGCATTTCTTTAATTTCGAATTTCGTGGAAAATAGAAAAAAATTATAATAAATTCATTTCATGCTTTAGGATAGATTGCATGCTTATTCATGTTATATAATTTAGGTCATATTGCAACGTCATATCATTTCATGTTAAATTAGTGACATGCATTGCATAAATCATGATTTTCATTAAATAAGTGAAAACAAAAATCGAGTGATTGCATGTTGCCCAAAAAAGAAAATTGAGTGATTGCACGTTAATTAGAAATCATATCTAAGATTGTCGATGTGAATTTTGATTTAACATTGCAGACGCTTTCGTTGTTTTGAGGTAAGTTTTGTAATTTATCCATTGCTTTCTTGGATGTTAAATTGGTGGTTTGCGTACCTGTATGATCACCTCACATGTTAGGAAAATAGGTTTAAAATAAATCCAAGATGCCTGCAAAAATATTTTTGAAAATTAAAAAGAAATGGTACCGAAAGGGCATTAGAGAAATCTAATGTAACCAAGTCTATGTATCTTTAGTCTCTGGTTTGTAGGAGTAAAGTAATTTTCCCATTATTTTACTTAGGTGTCTAATCGACCTACCATAAACTGATTAGTGGCGGCTCCTAAATAAAATCTATTTGCATGTTAAGAAATTTGAACATAAGTCGCGCATTGGTATGGGTTTGGGAGAGCCCGAGTTTAGTCTAGGCTTAACAATCCATTAGCCAAAACTTAGGTGGTTCACACCCGAAAATTTGGTCGTGACGCTTGGCGACTCCGTTGGGGACTTGTGTTAAAACACTTTATGGACTTAGGCCAATTTTTCTTTTTCTTTTAAAAATGTTTTTGTTTAGTAGCGAGGATCCCAGGTACATCCCTAACATTCCTAAGGTGTTAAATGTTCTTGTAGATGGGAGGTATAAGGGGAGTAGTGTTTGCTAACCCATGTCTTGCAGGTTGGAGTTAGGGATGAATGTTTGAATTAAAACTATAGAAGTGTTGCTTACATTTAAACTGTTGCGCTTGTTTTATTGCTTTTGGCACTACACTATTGCACACACAACCTACGGTCAAACCTGGGTTGCGATAGGATTTCTAGGATGGTGTTGAGAAGGATACTTCCTCAAAAGCAAGATTGCTATGTAGAGGTTGACATTCTCTTCCCCCGAAATTTCTTTCATGGTGTCGAATGTATTTGTCCATATCCGCGAGACTGCATGATTATTGGGTATTCCATTTGATTGAGCCGAGGTTAGGAGGACCTGACACGTTAATGCGAGACTACAACGGTTAGATCATCCTCATAGCTCCACTTTGTTAAGCCATCTACGTAGAAATCAAGCCTCACTTATCATGCGCATGTCTATGTGATTGCCATTAATTTTTCTTGGTAAAGTAAGTCTTCTATCCTTGTACCATGCCATTTATTTTGTTGCACTTTTGGTCAGTCCATGACAATTTAAGTCAATCATTGATTTAATTCATTTGTCAATTAGGAATGAAATGAGGAAATTGTCATGCAATGAAACATTTGAAAATAAAAAAAAAAATTGGAAATTTGTTTTCAATTCATGCCTTGGCTCTTCCTAGTTCATGTCTAGGAAATTTCATCCCTACTGGGGCATCCCATGTCTTTGTTTTTTTAGTCCATTTTTAGAAAATCCTCTTCATATGTGGACTTTTCTTGACTAAAAAAATAGATTGTTGTCATGGATTGGTTTTCTCATTACACCTTGTACTTACATATTTTCATTTGACCTAGGTGACAACGGATCCCTCACGTTCATCCATTATTACACGATTAAGAGCTAAAATGGCCGATCAAAATGAAATGCGTGATCATATATCCACCATGGAAGATCAGCTCAAATAATTAGCCGCCTTTATGCAGCTGATAATGACTCAAATCTAGTCTCTCTGAGTGAATCCGACTCCCGCACCCGCTCTTCCCGAAATATTTATCCCGGAGCAAGCAAACAAATGGGTGAGATGACATGCCCAAGCTAGAATATGACTCACCGTTGATCACCGCTGAAAAAACAAAGCCTGATATTATCCCCAAGGCGGAGCAAGATGAACGCTTTGCGAAACTCGAGGAGAAAGTGAAGCAATTGCAAGAGTCGCAAAGTTCACTCCCTTTCGACTTGTCTGTATATGTGATAGTTAAGGTGCCCAAAAAGTTTAAAATGCCGGAGTTCGAGAAATATGATGGTACTTCCTGCCCAAAAGCACATTTGCAAATGTACCACGTACGCATGACCCAATATGTCAAGAACGAGCCCCTCATGATTCAATCATTCCATGCAAGTTTGACTGGGCCCGCATTGAACTAGTACATAATGAAGAATGTAAACCTTCTTGACACTTGGAATGAAGTGACTGATGCATTCCTCAAGCAATACAAGTTCAATATGGACATTGCACCTTCCCGAGAGGATCTTAAACGAATGGAGAAGAAGAAAAGCGAGTCATTTAAAGAGTATGTTGTGAGGTGGCGAAATCTGGTGGCTCAAATCACTCCTGAACCTACGAACAAGGAGTTGATGAAGCTATTCGTCACGAGAACTTCAATCAGTTTATTCCTGTGGGAGAACAAATCAAGATGGGGATAAGGGAATGATAGTTTACTGAGCCATCAAGTAAAAGATTCTTTGCCAAGAGGGAGAAAGAAGCTGCCATGGATGTGAATATGGCTTATAGCCAAGAAAGTACCAATCGTGCACCCGGTAATTATCTAAATGAAGCCAAGGCAAAGTGGAGGGCTAGCTCGTCAATCAAGTAATAGAAGGCAGTTCGCTCCTCTCCCTGGGTCTCCATCCCAAGTGTTGGCAATCCTCCAGAAGAAAGGTTTGCTTACTAACGAGCCAAAGCACCCTAACCGCGAAAGCATTCGGGGTTACAACCTAACAAAGAAGTGCGATTATCACAGTGGTGAATTGGGACATTCAACTGATGAATGTTTTACCCTCAAGCACCGGATCCAAAACCTCTTGGATACAAAAGCGTTCTCTTTCAGTAGTAATCAGAAGGATTCTCTACTCAGCCATGACGGAGGCGCAAATGCTATTACTGAGTGAAAAAGTTCTTATCTTCACACTCCTCTATGAAGGAGTCTTTTTATGCTCTCTAGGATTTTCTGCTTTTTGGGATTTCAATTATCACTTTCGTTGCTAGGGTTTGCTTATTTTCATTTTCCATTCCAATAATGTAATTCATTTGATTATATTCAATGAAATTACAATTTAATTCCTAATTTTGAGGGCATGGCGGGGTACGCCAAACCAGTCTAATGACGATATCCAACTATGAAAAGAAAATACCATCCACAGAGAAATCCTGATGACTGGACTTTCTCATGCTTCCTCCCAAAAACTTTTTCAAAAACGAAAACATTTCACTGTAAAAAAAAAAAAAAAAAAAACATTTTCCCAAAGCTTGTAGTGGATTAAACCTGTTTTTTTGTCTGACTCATTTGCTTCTTGTCTCAGAGCATAATTTTATAACTTGTTATGACAAGGGACATCTAAGAATAGCGTATCAAGTTTCAATGATCATAAACTTGACTTGTGATTAACAGGTTTAGAGCGCACTTGCAATGAAAAAAGATTTGGGGTAGGTAAAAGAGGACCATCATTCTCTGGTGGAAGATCCTGTGGGCAAGTTTGCTCCAAACTACAGCGGCCCGTATGTGGTGAAGAAGGTACCTCCTGGAAGTGCATTGATCTTGATAGAAATGGATGATTGTGAGCTTTCCACTCCAGTGATTTCTGATGTTGTCAAGAAGAACTACCCATGATTGAATTTGTCATGTCATGTTTTGAATTGCAAGCATTTTTATGATGAATAAATGGCTTCAATGAGTTGCAAATTCAATCGTTCAAATTTATCACAAATCTTGCATGCTTTCCTTGATGAATTGTGTGAAATAGATTGAACGTGTCAAATGGGATACGTTGGAATGATGAAAGGCAAACCTTATTCCATACACTGTTTCATACACTAACCCCAGTGAGTTGTGTGGAAAAATTTCATGCCAACGAGGAAAAGGGTGATCTCGCAAAGGGTACGTCAACTAAGGCGATGAGAGGCAATTTCTTCTTCTGTTCGAAACATTATAGATATACCCGTTGTTTAACCTTTTGAGCCCCATATACATGAAGTGCTTTTTAAATTATCCCTGTCAAGGATCATCCCACATTGGGACAAATTTAAAACGAATGGTAGGAGTTTTCTTACTCACACTTGCATCGATCTTCGAGTATTGCTTTCGCAGTGTAACTTATATGATAATTTGAAGTGCCTTAGGGCAACGAAGAGCAATTCTTTCTCTATCCTATACACTTTATCCATTGCGTAGCCCCTTGAGCCTATGAATTTGTTTTATATTAAACCCAGTTGGTGATCATCCCCCACACAGGGGCAAGGCAAGAAAAATCAAACCACTCAAGTAGCATGATTTACAATGTTGATAAAAATGGAGACTTTGTCCAAAGAAAACAAGTGCAAAAAGTGGGGCATGAAAAAAGCAGTGTGCCTGGTAAAAGCAAGGCCAATGCCCAAAAAGAAAAAAAATCAAACACTTGATGAAGTGAGTTGTATCCTTAACAAGGCGGTACTAAAAAACTCAAATTCTGAAATGTTGCAATTAATGGAGTTGTGATGTGAAGAATATCTTCAACATTGGAGAAAAATTGGTGGAAATGTCAAGATGATCACTAGCTTTGACCTCCTAAACACTTTTTGGGCCTAATCATCTTTTCGTTTCTCAACCCATGAACTTAGCCTACGTTACGCCCCTTGCAAAGTCTCTTCAAATTATGGCACTTGAATTAATGTAAAACTTCATATGTTTGAAAGCATCGCTTGAAGAAGTGTGAGTAAGATAATTTCTACTTCATTTCTCATGTTTCTTGACTTGTAAACCCCAAGATGATTGCGAAATATCACTCATTTTTCAATAGCCTTGACTCAAAGAGTCCATTTTGCTAAGCCGTTGACCAAGCCCACATTACGGTCCCTTTTAGAGACCTCTTAGATTGGTAAGTTTGTACCACTTGTGAGATTACTCGGATCCTTGTTTGGCATGACAATGGTGAGATAGAGTGATTGTCAAAATCCCGCGTCAAAGGTCAGGATAAAATGGCCCATTTAATGAGGATAAGTGAAAAATCCTTTCAGACCGAGATGTCCCTCATTTGACACATCCATGACACTCATGTATTCAGATTGGAATATTCCTTCTGAAATCTTTCCCCATGGAAATTAGGTGATGCAAGATTGATAGAAATCACCATTATCCTTCATTGAATTAATGCATATTTTGTGATTACAAATGCATGTTGCTTCTCCTATGACTATTTTTTGTAGGAGACATATCCCCTAGGAACAGAGATGTTATCAAGTAAATATATCTCTACCCATGGTAAATATATCTCTACCCATTCTCGACACTTGACTCGGTCAAGCTGTCTCTCTATATTGACTTGGCGTGCTTTCGTAGCCCAGAGTCCATTTCATCAACTCGGTGTGCTTCCATAACTCAGTGTCTATTATATTGACCTAGCATGCTTTCATAGCCCATAGTCCCTCTCATCAACTCAGTGTGCTTCCGTAGCCCGGTGTCCTTTATATTGACCAGGCGTGCTTTCGTAGCCCAGTGTCCATTTTCATTAACTCGGCGTGCTTTCGTAGCCCGATGTCCCTTTTAATAGACCCAGCGTGCTTCCGTAGCTCGATTTTCTTTTATCGACTTGGCGTGCCTTCGTAGCCCAGAGTCCTTTACATTGACACTCGATCGAGCTGTCCCCCAAAGATTTTTCTCCAGATTCAGTCTGATTAAGGCGATCGAAGAAAGCTTCGGGTCCTGGTTAGATGATCTCTGTTACAAGACTGGGCGACCTGTGGCACCCCTCGATGGCCCCCGAATTGTTAGGGTCGCCACAGTTCGATTACCATTCTCTTATTTGACCTAAAGGTCTATCGATCCTGGGGTTTATATATTGGGATAAGTGTTCAAAAAGTCCTACAACTTGTCACGAAAATGCATTTCAGTCCCAAAACTTGCAAAAAGTGCATTTAAGTCCTAAAACTTATCAAATTGTTCCAAATGAGTCCTAAGATTAACGTCGTTAGTCTTTTCGTTAAAAATGCTGACGTGGCATTTTAAATATTTTTTTTATTTTCTAGGTTTATTTTTAAATTAATTTTTATCCATTTTAAAAAAATTAGATTTAAAAACCAAAAAATTAAATTTATTCTTATTTTATTTTCAACAAAAACTATAAAGAAAAGTTAAAAAATTTATTTTTAGAATTTTTAAAAATAAATTAGAAAAATAATGTTAACTTTTAAAATATGTTTTTTAATAAATATTTTAACTAAAAAATTATTTTAAATTAAAATGTTTTTTAATAAATATTTTAACTTTTTTTAAAGATTTTGGTGAAAATAAGATAAAATGAATAAATTTGATTTTTTAGTTTTTAAATCTATTTTTTTAAATAATTAAAAAATAATTAAAAAATAATTAAAAAAAATTCACATGGAAAATAAAAATTATTTAAAATGCCACGTCAGAATTTTTAACGGAAAAGGCTAACGGCGTCGATCTTAGGACTCGCTGAAACAATTTGACAAGTTTTAGGACTTAAATGCACTTTTGCTAGTTTTAGACTGAAATGCATTTTAAATGACAAGTTATAGGACTTTTGGAATACTTATACCTTATATATTTTAGATTGGTCCTGCGCAATTTATATGGTGGAAGCACATCCATCAACTGCCCTTTTATTGATTAAAATGATGCACACCAACTCAACAGATTTACAGGTAATAAGCCGAACACTTTTATCCACATAAAACTAGATGGACATCTTTAGTCTATACACCAAAATGTTGTAGTCTTCTATACTCGGCTATACTTCAAAAGATGACCGACATCTTTTCCAACAGTTGTATACTTAAAGTCCATCGATTAGTGTCGACGTCCAAAAGTTCTTTCCTCTGTTGTCCTCCTCCTCGTGATGATATTCAATCACTTGGTCTATCTACTGGTGGCGGTGGTAGCAGAGGTATCTTGACTTAGTCTGAAATGTTAGTCCTAAAACGGGGTGAGTACAACCACTCAGCAGCAAAAGATTCAACAAGCTATATCGAGTATAACAATCAACCTCTAATTTCATACAAGATAGACAAGGCAGGAAGTCAAGGGATAAATGGATATCAATATCATGGAATTCTTCAATATTAAAGAAATTGCAATTCTATAAGAATCATATGCTGCATAATCAGATCACCATCATGAAACCCTTCAATGTGATGACAACATATCCACGATAAACAAATTTCAATAATAGGGCCAAACTGAAATATCATGTTTCGTTCCATGCCATACGCTCAGTCTTATATCCAGACCCCACACATTTATAGTCGAATCATTCATTTTTATCATTTATGCATCCAAGCATAACTTACCTTGCAGCAATGCATATGTCATCATGCCATATGTGCATATACCATCATGCACTCATCGTCAAGCATTTATGCATATACCATCATACCATAGGTGCATATACAACCATGCACTCATCATCAAATATTCATGCATATCCATGCCTTATGTGCACATACCACACCATGCACTTATCCATATTATATCATACAACCATGCATATATGTCACCATACCATGCATGATTCAATTTCAACTTTTTATCTTGGGTCACCACATTTTTCTTTCCCGGGACCAGTAATTTGCATTCCACATTTTATCACTCGCACCCAACCTGGCATCGCAAGGAACCTCCGGCACACACCTCCGGGCATCCGGCACACACTTCCGGGCATCTCATACCCCAACTAGCATCACGAGGTATCCCCCGGCACACACCTCCAAGGCCTCTAGCACCCCCACATTCTGGGCATCCTGAAACTCCCAAGGACATCCAGCACACATCTCCGGGCATCCGGCACCCACCTCCGGTTATCCCGACACTCCCGGGGCATCCTCGGCTCACACCTCCGACGGCATCATTAACCTGAGGGTTCAATGGGTAACAAATCACATTTTAATTCACAAATGAATCATCATATATCAAACAAGATATCTCATGAACCTTTTATCAATCACAATATCCCACCATCAGCATCATCAAGTCACATAGCAATTCGAAACTACACTTCTTATAGAACAATCTCGTAGAAATTTCGAAGCAACAGTTTAATTTCTACAATTGTGCAGTTCTGGTAACAATTCCGAATCAATTACTATATGAGCTCAGAAAATTATGAAATTTTGACACGTTATCAATGAGACCTAGAGGAACAAATCTCAAGAAGAACACCAAGTAATATTCCTTGCGTACCAAGGATAATATCTCGATTTTTCCTAACTATCATTCTGTAAAATTTCCAGATTTGATATTTTCATAGGAAAATTATTTCGATGGTCAAAACTTGTTCTTTTTCTCTGAATTTTTGATATGTTGTTGATGATAATGTTCCCTAAAACTTTCATAAAAAAGTCGAAGTCGGATTACGGCTAGATAATTACAGAGAATTAAAAAGTCGTCAGGGGTCGCACTGTTTTTCACAAGGCAGTTCACAAACCAAGCAAGAACTCTTCCTATACCTTAAATTTCGACCTCCAACAATTATATCCAGTGTATATACATACACTTCACCACACCACAGCATGATTTTCACCGAAACTCCTCATGGTCAGATCTCAAATTCATTTGGTTTCACTTGCAAGTTCAAAAATCCAGCACTCACACTTCATGAATTCGAAATCCAGCACATGCACCTCATCCACCACTAGTTTTCTTGATCTAACACCCTCCTACATATCAAATACTCCACATGCAGCTCAAGTACTCCATTCTCCTCACCTATTTCACTTCTTTTCTAGGCATGACAGCATGCAACAATATAGATGGAAGAACATTTGCTTGCCTTAAACTCTCTCACTCGGTGGCTGTCCGAAAATGGAGGTTCGGGGATCACGGCTTAACTGGTCGGCGACGGGAACCGGTGGCGTTGACGGCGGCTGCACAGTCACGGCGAGGGGCGGCCCTTCCTTCTCTTTCCCTCGCTGCTCACACACACGCACGAACTCTCCTTGTCTCTCTGCTCAGTTTCACTCTCAAACTCTCTCTTGGTCTCCTTCCTCTCCGTGCGAAGCCCCCCTCCCCCTTTGTTTTGTTCTTTTATTCTTTTATTAATTAATTATCTCCACTTTTAATGTAGGAAATTGAAAAAAGGACAAGTGGTCAAAGAGGAAGGACAAGTGTAGGTACAACAAGGACAAGTGTTGGTGGTGAAAGGCATGCTCTCCCCCCTCCCCTTTTAGTTCGTGCGACACCATTGGGGTGTTTCTTGGGCCTGCTTGGGCCCGAAATCTTGGGCCCAAGAGTCCTTAAAATAAGGCCCTAATCCCTTTTATATAACTTAGCATTTTATTTTTATCAAATTTACTTAAATAACAAAAACTTAAATTGTCTTATATATACAAGTATATACACACACATATATATATATACTCCAAATTCTTGCGGCCCGCTCAATATCCTCAAGTTCTAATTCTCTAATATTTTAGCGCATATAATTCATATGCAAGATCAAATCCCATCATTTTGGTTCAAAGGATAAAATTGAAAAACTATTCAAAATGAACAAATACAAATCAATGCCTATAAAATAAAAGTAAAGCCACAGTTCGGTGACTGTCACCTATCCGAGGGTTGTCTAAAATTTTGGATGCCACAATTCTCCCCTCCTTAGAGAATTTCGTCCTCGAAATTGAATATTACTTAAATCTCATTAAACAAATGAGGGTACTTTTCCTTTATTTCTTCTTCACTTTCCCAGGTGGCCTCTTCCACATCATGATGTCGCTATAACACCTTAACTAGAGGAATTTTCTTCGTCCGAAGGACTTGTTCTTTTCAATCCAACACTCGTACTGGCTCTTCTATGTATCTCACTTTCTCATCCACTTTGATGGCTTCATAATCGAGTATGTGACCAGGATTCGGCTCATATTTACTCAACATCGACACATGAAACACATCATATAAATTTCCCAACTTAGGAGGCAGTGCCAAACAATAAGGTACGTCTCCTATTTTCTTGAGTATCTCAAAGGGTCCAACGAATCTAGGGCTTAATTTTCCTTTCATTCCAAATCGTGATATCCCTTTCATCGGAGATACTTTAAGGAATACATGGTCTGCCACACTAAATTCCAAAGGTCTTTTGCGTTTGTCTGCGTAGTCTTTTTGTCGGCTCTGGGCTGTTTTAAGTCTTTTCCTTATAATCTCGATAGCTTTTGTAGTAACCTGTATCAATTCTGGTCCTGTCAGTTTTCTTTCACCTACTTCATTCCAACAGATAGGAGTCCTACATCTCCTTCCATATAAGGCTTCATAGGGAGCCATGCCTATACTTTTCTGAAAGCTATTGCTATAGGCAAATTCCACCAAGTGTAATCTTTCATCCCAACTTCCTTTAAAGTCAATCACACAAGCCCTTAACATATCCTCCAGTGTTTGGATCACTCTTTTTGTTTGTCCATCCGTCTGTGGATGAAAAACAGTACTAAATGAGAGCTTCATCCCTAAGGCGGTTTGAAAACTTCGCCAAAGGTTTTGAAGTAAACCTCGAATCTCGATCAGACGTGATAGTTACAAGAACATCATATAAGCGTACCACTTGGCTTACACATAAATCAGCAAATTTATCCATCGGATAATCTACGCGAACTACTAGGAAATGGGTAGACTTAGTCAAGCGATCTACTATCACCTAGATAGAGTCGTGACCACTTAATGTCCTTGGTAATCCTCGTACAAAATCCATCATCACATGATCTCATTTCCATTCCGGTATATCTAACGGTCTCAATCTAACACACCATTTAGCTGAATCATTCCTATACCTTTGTCACCATCAATTCAAGCCTAGAACCATCAAAATCAACACCATTAACAGCTCATCTGGTTCAGTCCAACAAAGGCATTCACTACGCTTTCACTGCAACATAGATTCAAGCCTAAAATATAGCATCATTCCTTTGATTCAAATATCGATAGTCCACCAAGACTTATTCAATTCAAAGATCGTCAATCCACCAAGATAAGAACTTGTCTAGTTTCCATCGGTTATATCTCATGTCTCATCCTAAAGGATCATCACTTGGACTAATCACTCATCATGTCCACAAGTTGAACTTTCACATTTTCACCTTGGAAAGACTATAACCACAATTGATCATATCCACTAATTCCACCCAACCTTTTCAAACTGAGATCATCACCTAAAATTAAAAGTTGACCACCATCGATTAAACCTATTTCCGATATATAAACCACAAATAATTTCATGTCTCATATGACCACTCAAACTCATGACTTCCAAGATCAATCTATACATACTAAAAGCTTCCATGTAATGCATTAAGACTTCCAATGAGATCCTCTAATAGGAAGTCACTACTTAGCTCAAATGATCATAACTCACTCTCCATAATTCACTTCTTAAGCCTTGTTTGCAGCACTACGCTTAGATGCTGCGCATGTTCTTCAGGTCCTTTAGAATATATCAGGATATCATCAAATGAAGACAATCACAATCTGATCCAAATAAGGCTTAAATATCCTATTCATTAAATCCATGAATGCAGCTAAGGTATTCGTCAATCCAAATAGCATAACTAGGAACTCATAGTATCCATAGCGAGTCCTAAATGCGGTCTTAGGAATGTCTTCCTTCTTAATCCTTAGTTGATGGTATCCTGGCCTCAAGTCAATTTTTTTGAAAAGACCAAACTTCCTTGCAGTTGGTCAAATAGGTCATCAATTCTAGGTAATGAGTACTTACTCTTAACAATTACATGATTCAATTGCTTATTATTAATGCACAAACGCATCGACCCGTCCTTCTTTTTCACAAACAAAAGTTCTACAAGCTTAAACATGCTTCCGCTGTGCCACTCTGATAAAATTATCCCATAAACACTACCTTCCCAGTTCAGTTCATAGTTTGGTTCATTCCTGCCCCCTTTTTCCCATCCTAGAGGCCTGCTAGGAGCCGCTCCTTGTTCAGGTCCTCTGACCTCGGTGTCCACTCCACGCCCTCATCGGACCGGGTCGTTACAGGTACACCAACTTTCGCCTGGTTTGAACCCAAACTACACATCCACTGGAGGGTCTCATTTCGATAGGGACTAACTTATAGAGATATTATCCATTTTGGCCTATCCCATTCTTAGCCTCATGGTTTTATCCATTGCTTAGGGAGCTAGTCCATTCCTACGATGACGTCAAAGTCAATTTCCAGATCTCATTCCCCTAGGGTTATCTCACACATCTCACATGCTAACGCAGATAACAACATGTCCTTCAGTGATGTAAAAAAACGAAGAGGCATATCTAAAGATTTGGTTCCTACTTCTCACAATCATCTATATTTCTCATACACAAATGAATGCGTGTCACTTATATCAAATAACGCATATGCCTTCTTATCCATCTATAGAAATCGTACATGACATAACATTTTCGGAAGCTTCTGCTTCCTCTTGAGTGACCGCATATGTTGACACCTAAATTTTGGCAACCAGTTTAATCATTTATCGCATTAAAAAATTAGGGATTAAGTTTAACCCCTAAAAAATATATATATTAGTTAATTAATTAATTGCATAGCATATAGTTTTAGGTGCATTTATTTTAATTTGCATTTACATTGGGTCAGTGACAAATGAGTTTGATTTGGTGGTTTTGAACTTTAAGCTGACAAGTCGGACTAAGCCCACGAAGAGAGCAAATTAGCCTAAGCCCGTATTTGAAAAAAATCCTATTGCAATTTTTGAAAAAATCAATAGAGAATATTCATTTTTTGCAAAGGAAATCTAGAAGATGTGTGGAAAATAAAAAGTGATATTGCGTTCGGAAAAAGGAATTTTCATGGATATGAATTTGGAAAGTAATTAAAACCCTAACTCATGGCCTATAAATAGATTAGATGCGTAGGGTTTAGGGAGGCCACACGTTGAATACCCGGTCACAATTGAAAAAAAGGAATGGCAGGCCGAGAGCGAGAGTCCTCTCTAGGCCGAACCAAGGGGACTCTCTCGGTTTTCTAGGTCAAAGAAAAGAGAAAAGCAACCGGTCGTAGAGGAAGAGATGACTGGTGAGTGACGTGAGAGAGAGAGAGAAAGAGGAGAGAGAAAAAAGAAGAAGAAGGTAGAACCACTATTCTTCTTCTTCGTAGGTTTTTCCTTCGGTGTTCCTCTGCTGCTCGCACCACCGCGCCGTCCCAGCCTCGCCACCGCGCCTCCGCTTCTGCCGGCCACCGTTGCTCGTTGCTCCACCCGCAGCGACGCGACGCTAGCAGTCCCGACGCTAACCTGAAGCTTCGCCAAGCCGCGACCTAATCCCTCGCTCCTCTGCAGTAGATCTGCCCCGAGATGCCGCGACACTGCTATCGCCCTTGACCTGAGCACGATTCGCGCTGCGTGAGCGCCCGAGCGACGATCCACAGGAGCTCGCGCACCGATCCGATTCTCTCACCAAACGTCGCGCCCTACAGCTAGATCCGGACGCAGAAGTTGCTCGCCGCAGCTGACCGAGGCCTCCCGCCATCCCCTGCGGCGCCCCACCATTCCAAACTAGTGGTCAAGATTTTCTTTTATTAAAAAAAGAAAAAAGAAAAAATCGAATTAGGTAGATTTGCTTTATTTTATTAGGCTGGTTTATTTTATCTTATTTTATTTTTATATCTTGGTTTCTTTGTTTGAAATATTTCTCTATGCATAATTGGAAATCTCTATATATGATCGATTCGCAACCGCGCCAGGGTTTTTTATTTCATCTATAAGGCTTTAGATGAAATAAATAACAAAGTGGGAATAAAATTGATATTTTGATCTTTAAGGCTTAAGATCAATTTATCGATTTTACTAGCGAAATATTATCTCTTGATCTCGAACGATGTGTGATATTTTTTTTTTTTTTGGGTAATTTTGAATGGACTTGATTGCTTTATGGTTGAGTTAGAATATTGCATGTTTTAGGGTTATTTGCATATTTAGGCTAAGAATTCTATTTATCATGAATTTTTAAAAAAATAAAAAATCAAATCAATCCATTTAGGTTGCTAGATTTTAATTTGAATTGCATGTTTAATTATTTGGCATATTTTGTACGTCATTGCATATTAGGGTTAAATTGCACTCAGTTTAATTTTAGATAATATTTTTCTTAATTTATTATAAGTTTAGGCATTTTCTTAAATAGATTGCATTTTAGGATTATTTGGGTTAAGATAATATTTTAGTTTAAATTAGGATTTAGCTCAACCTTGTTCCTAATACAAATTGAATAGGATCTTAATCTAATTAGATAAGGTTCACATTTTTATAATTTCGAATTTCATAAAAAATACAAAAAAATGTCTTAGAATAAATTAGTTTCAATATCTAGGATAGATTGCATTCTTTTATGGACAAAGAAAATAAAATATGTCATGTGCATGTCATTAGGATTAGATTCATGAAATGCATGCCATTTAGTGATTGTTGCTAGGTCCATTCAACTAGTAATTGCATGTCATTAGAATTAGGTCATTTAATTAATATTGCATTGCATATTGCACGATTTCCATTAATTAAGTGAAAAAAAAGAAGAAATTGCGTGTTAATTAGAAATCATATTTAGGGTTGTCGATGTGAATTTTGATTTAACATTGCAGATGCTTTCGTTGCTTTGAGGTAAGTTCCTGCAATTTATTCATTGCTTTCCTTGGATGTTAAATTGGTGAATTGCGCATCCGCATGATCACCTCACATGTTAGGGAAATAAGTTTAAAATCAATCCAAACTGCTTGCCAAACATTTTTCAAAATAAAAAGAAAGGTACCGAAAGGGTGTTAGCGAAATCTAGCGTAATCAAGTCCCCGAACTCATAAATCTCTAGTTCGTAGGAGTAAAGTGAATCTCCTGTTACTTGGGTTTCTAATCGACCCGCCAAAAATAGATTAGTGGGGATTTCTAATTGATAATCAATCGCATGCTAATAACTTGAACCTAAGTTGCGAATTGGTATGGGCTTGGGAGAGCCCGAGTTAAGTCTAGGCTTAACAATCCATTAGCCAAACTCTAGGTGGTTCACCGAAAAATTGGTCACGACAGCATTCATCCGTCCTTGTGCTGGTGTCTTTTGTGGATTCCTTGGTAGGTTTGGTCCACCAGCACTTTGTTGTATCTGTCGCACCGAGCCAACACTCATTTGCGACCTCTCTTGTGGGCAATCTTTATTAAAGTGACCTCTCTGCCCACAACCAAAACATTTCAATCGATCATTACAGGGTCCTGGTCCATGTTATCCACCACATCTCTAACAAATATTACTTTGGTAGGGTACTCTCCCTAGAACCGGGCCACTCTTAACTTTTCCAGAATTCCCAAAATTATTCCTCTTCTTAGATTCCTAGGGCTGACCTTGACCAGGACAGGGTCTCTTACCCTTTCTCACATTACTAAAGTTCGGCTGTCTCTTAAACTCTAATCGCTCTCTCACCAACTCTTGCTCCACTAATTGTGCCCTTTCATAAATCTCATGATAATCCCTTATACTCAAAGGCACAGGTTATTTTCTAATATCAGTCCTTAATCCTTTCAGGAATCTCTTAACTTTTTCCTCACGATCCTCAATCAACCTAGGAGCATACCTAGACAATTCAGAAAATTTTGCCTCATACTGGTCTACTGTCAGCTCCTTTTGTTCTAACTGAACAAATTCAGTGATCTTCTTCTCCTTAGCACAATCAGAGAAATGCTTCATATTAAAAGCTCTAATAAACTCATCTCAATTCACATCAGTACCTGGTGGAAAGATCGTATCCCTAGAAGCTCTCCACCAAAACTTTGCATTTCCCTCCAGCTGGTACTCTGCCAAAACTATTTTCTCAGCATCACTATAGTCTAACAATCGGAAAATTTGTTCTATCCCATCAATCCAATGTTCCACCTCCTCGGGACTTCCCATTCCACCAAACTTAGGTGGTTTCAACTTCATAAATTGTTCCACCAGTCCCTGAGGGTGACGTTCCACTTCGGTTTGTTGCTACGCTTGTCTTTCCATCAGATTTCCAAGCTTTTGCCTCAAGAATAATTTGCAACTCGGTGTCACTAGTCATATCATTAATTAAGGTTATTACTAAAGTCACATAAGTAACATAGAATGTTACTTACACAAAAAAGCCATATCACACTAGTTACTAGGGATCTACGAGTGAATACTCATCACTCGTTATTCAAAGTTACCCAACTACTCTTGGTTGGTATCCTATGGTGTGTCATTGTCATCATATTCCTCAATTTCCAAATGAGGCTCCTTATCACTTCACTTATAACCATTGCTCTGATACCAATAAAGTATGTGGCGCCCCTCGACGGCCGCTGAACTGTTAGGGTCACGACAGTTCGATTACCATTCTCTTATTTGACCCGAAGGTCTATCGATCCTAGGGTTTACATATTTTAGATTGGTCCCTGTGCAATTTATATGGTGGAAGCACATCCATCAACTCCCCTTTCATTGATTAAAATGATGCACACCAACTCAACACATTTATAGGTAATAAGCCGAATACTTTTATCCACATAAAACTAGATGGACATCTTTAATTGATACACCAAAATGCCGTAGTCTTCTATACTCGGCTATACTTCAAAAGATGACCGACATCTTTTCCAACAGTTGTATACTTAAAGTCCATCGATCAGTGTCGGCGTCCAAAAGTTCCTTCCTCTGTTGTCCTCCTCCTCGTGGTCATATTCAATCACTTGGTCCATCTACTGGTGGCGGTGGTAGCAGAGGTATCTTAACTTAGTCTGAAATGTTAGTCCCCAAACGGGGTGAGTACAACCACTCAGCAGCAAAAGATTCAACAAGCTATATCGAGCATAATAATCAACCTCTAATTTCATACAAGATAGACAAGGCAGGGAGTCAAGGGATAAATGGATATCAATATCATGGAATTCTTCAATATTAAAGCAATTGCAATTCTATAAGAATCATATGCTGCATAATCAGATCACCATCATGAAACTCTTCAATGTGATGACAACATATCCAAGATAAACAAATTTCAATAATAGGGCCAAACTGAAATATCATGTTCCATTCCATGCCATACACTCAGTCTTATATCCAGACCCCACACATTTATAGTCGAATCATTCATTTTTATCATTCATGCATCCAAGCATAACTTACATTACAGCCATGCATATGTTATCATACCATATGTGCATATACCATCATGCACTCATCGTCAAGCATTCATGCATATACCATCATGCCATAGGTGCATATACAACCATGCACTCATCATCAAGCATTCATGCATATCCATGCCTTATGTGCACATACTACCATGTACTTATCCATATTATATCATACAACCATGCATATATGTCACCATACCATACATGATTCAATTTCAAATTTTTATCTTTCAATTGGGTCACCACATTTTTCTTTCCGGGGACCAGTAATTTAAATCCCACATTTTATCGCTCGCACCCAACCTGGCATCGCGAGGAACCTCTGGCACACACCTCCGGGCATCTCGTACCCCAACTAGCATCACGAGGTATCCCCCGGCACACACCTCCGAGGCTTCCGGCACCCCACATCCTGGGCATCCCGAAACTCCCGAGGCATCCGGCACACACCTCCGGGCATTCGGCACCCACCTCCGGGCATCCCGACACTCCCGGGGCATCGTCGGCTCACACCTCCAACGGCATCATTAACCCGAGGGTTCAATGGGTAACAAATCACATTTTAATTCACAAATGAATCATCATATATCAAACAAGATATCTCATGAAAATTTTATCAATCACAATATCCTGCCATCAGCATCATCAAGTCACATAGCAATTCGAAACTACACTTCTTATAGAACAATCTTGTAGAAATTTCGAAGCAACAGTTTAATTTCTACAATTGTGCAGTTCTGGTAACAATTCCGAATCAATTACTAAAAGGGCTCAGAAAATTATGAAATTTTGACACGTTATCAATGAGACCTAGAGGAACAAATCTCACGCAGAACACCAAGTCAGATTACTTGCGTACCGAGGAAAATATCTCGATTTTTCCTAACTATCATTCTGTAAAATTTCCAGATTTGATATTTTCATAGGAAACTTATTTCGATGGTCATAGCTTGTTTTTTTTTCTCTGAATTTTTGATATGTTGTTGATGATAATGTTCCCTAAAACTTTCATCAAGAAGTCGGAGTCGGATTACGGCTAGATAATTACAGAGAATTAAAAAGTCGTCAGGGGTCGCACTGTTTTTCACAAGGCAGTTCACAAACCGAGCAAGAACTCTTCCTATACCTTAAATTTCGACCTCTAACAATTATATCCAGTGTATATACATACACTTCACCACACCACAGCATGATTTTCACCGAAACTCCTCATGGTTAGATCTCAAATTCATTTGGTTTCACTCGCAAGTTAAAAAATCCAGCACTCTTCATGAAATTCGAAATCCAGCACATGCACCTCATCCACAACCAGTTTTCTTGATCTAACACCCTCCTACATATCAAAGACTCCACATGCAGCTCAAGTACTCCATTCTCCTTACCTATTTCACTTCTTTTCTAGGCATGACAGAATGCAACAAGATAGATGGAAGAACATTTGCTTGCCTTAAACTCTCTCACTCGGTGGCTGTCCGAAAATGGAGGTTCGGGGATCACGGCTTGGCCGGTCGGCGACGGGAACTAGCAACGGCGATGGCAGCTGCACAGACACGGCGAGGGGCGGCCCTTCCTTCTCTTTTCCTCGCTGCTCGCACACACGCACGAACTCTCCTTCTCTCTCTGCTCAATTTCACTTTCAAACTCTCTCTCGGTCTCCCTCCTCTCCGTGCGAAGCCCCCCTCCCCCTTTGTTTTGTTCTTTTATTAATTAATTATCTCCATTTTTCATGTAGGAAATTGAACAAAGGACAAGTGGTCAAAGAGGAAGGACAAGTGTAGGTACAACAAGGACAAGTGTTGGTGGTGAAAGGCATGCTCTCTCCCCTCCCCTTTTGGTTCGTGCGACACCCTTGGGGTGTTTCTTGGGCCTGCTTGGGCCCGAAATCTTGGGCCCAAGAGTCCTTAAAATAAGGCCCTAATCCCTTTTATATAACTTAGCATTTTATTTTTATCAAATTTACTTAAATAACAAAAACTTAAATTGTCTTATATATACAAGTATATACACACATATATATACTCCAAATTCTTGCAGCCTGCTCAATATCCTCAAGTTCTAATTCTCTAATTTTTTTAGCGCATATAATTCATATGCAAGATCAAATCCCATCCTTTTGGTTCAAAGGATAAAATTGAAATACTATTCAAAATGAACAAATACAAATCAATGCCTATAAAATAAAAGTAAAGCCACAGTTCGGTGACCGTCACCTATCCAAGGGTTGTCTAAAATTTTGGATGCCACACGACCGAAGAAAGGTTCGGGTCCTAGTCAAGCAAAACCCTAGTTTAGGCGACCGTAGAATAGTATGGGTCCTAGAAGGTGAATCCCCGTTTAGGTGACCGTAAAAAGGTATGGGTCCTAGACAACATTTATTGCTCTAACAGGCGACCATAGAAAGATACGGCTCTTGGAAAAGCAATTTCCCCATTTAGGCGACTGTAGAAAGGTACGGGTCCTGAAAAATCAATTTTTTCGTCAAGGCAACCGTAGAAAGGTACGGGTCCTAGGAAAGCAATTTCCTTACAAAACCTTGCTACCATACTAGGCGACCGTAGAAAGGTACGGATCTTAGGAAAGTAGTCTCCTTATAAAGTCTCGTTACTATTTTAGGCGACCGTAGAAAGGTATGAGTTCTTGAAGGTAAGTTATTACAGGTAGGTTCCTTTATCGTTTGCATTAGCATTTCCATGCGTCATATAAATTGCATTTCAAAATGAGATTCATTTTCCCAAAAAAAAAAAAAAAAATCACTCAGTGAATGCGTATGGTCAAAATTTAGGTCTCAATTTGTCTTTGAAGGCAATCTCTACGAGCTCACTTTCGAAGAGAGGCAGCTGTTGACACCTAAATTTTGGCGACCCATTTAGTCATTTATCGCATTAAAAAAATTAGGGGTTAATTTTATCCCTGAAAAAATATTAATTGCATAGCATATAGATTTAGGTGCATTTGTTTTTAATTTGCATTTTTTACATTTATTTACTGGACCAGTGGCAGATGGGTTGAATTGGTGGTTTTGAGTTTTAAATTAACAGGCCGGATTAAGCCCATGAAGAGTGCAAATTGGCCTGAGCCCGTTTTCTGAAATTGAGATTTGAAATGAGGATTTTTGGAATTTAAGAAAATTAGGTTGTAATCTTATCTTTAAAAATCAGTAGAAAATATTTAGGAGATAAGGAAAATAAGAGGATTTTTATGATTAGGAGGTTATAGGAAAATCTTCGTGTATATTGAAAAGTGGATGAAATATTTCACAAAGATCACATCTTTATTTGTATATAACGGGAGCTGTGTATGATGAGAGAAAAGGGGGCCTTTTCTAGGGTTTCTTTTGGTCGACTGAAAAGAAAAGAAGAAAAAAAAGTGAAGGAAAGTGAAAAGTAAAAGTAGAAGTAGCAAGAGGGAGGAAGTGATTGGACATTTACTGTTCATCGTCTTCCCCACATTTGCTGCCCCCATCCTTTGCCCCGGTTGCTAGCTTCTCTTCATTTGCACCCGCGCTGCGCCAACGCCATCAAACCGCAAGCTGCTCGGACTCCCTCGCCACTCGATCCATCGTGCCTTTGCAGTTGTGAGCATCGCTGCGCCTGGCGTCTAGTGACCGCATCTCAGACCGCCCGCAGCTTGTCTCCACCATTGTTGCTTTGCCCCACCGGTTGCCGTCTGGGAAGCTCGACACTCACGCCGACATCGCTCTTGCCTTGCTCTGCTTCACCCGCTCGAAGCCGCAAGTCCCTTGCTCCCCTCGCTACCCGAACTATCCGCCCCGGATGCAGCAATGCCACCCCGCCTCGCCGCGACTTGATTCCTCTGCTCCACCCCACGAAGCCGCTGCCGCATCGATCCGAGTCTCCGCCCGAGCGTCGACACCACCGTGTTGCTACCCGAGCGTTTCCGAGTGCCGACACCCGTGCCTCTTCTTTCGCCTCGACGCTGCCCGTAGCCGAACCACCTTGCATGGCACCTCATGCTCACCACCGGCAGCGACCCGTGAGTCCCCACGGCAGAGATCCAATGACCGTGACCGGTGCCCGACGGCGACCAGCCACCACCATGCACAAGCCTTGCGTGGAAAGAAAAAAAAAAAAAACAAGAGAAAAAGGAAAATCAATTAGGTTGTTGTTATTTTTCATTTATTTTACTTTATTTTGTTTATATTTTTAGTTTAGTTATTTAAATTGGGAAATTGGATCTCAATGTTCACTTTATGAATCTATTAGGCATTATCCGCAAGGGTTTTGTCTAAAATTATTATAATTATTAATTTGATCCGTAAGATGTTAGATCATTTTTTAATTTTATTAATTTTCGGGCATTTTGATAGTATGTTAAATGTTGAATCATTATAATTATTAATTTGAACTATAAGACTTTGGATCAGATTTTTAATTATTTTGAACTATTTGTTGTGATGTTTAGGGTTATAATAATCGTTAATTTGACCTGTGAGACAACATGTTATTTTTTCAAATATTTTAAGCCTTTATTTGTTGAATATCTTGATTGTTTAGATTTAATGTTTATTTGATAATTACTTGTCTTGGAAAAACACTAAAAAAAATCAAAAAAATCAAAATCTTGCATCAAAGCATGTAGGTTTAATAAATCAGACATATAGGATTAGGTTTATGGAATTTTCGTCATCTAGTGATTGTTGCTAGGTTCATTTAGTTATAAATTGCTCCTCATTAGAATTAGGTCATTTGATTAATTTAGATTGCATATTTAATTGTTGCATTTCTTTAATTTCGAATTTCATGGAAAATACAAAAAATTTAGAATAAATTCATTTCAAGCTTTAGGATAGATTGCATGCTTATTCACGTTATATAGTTTAGGTCATATTGCAACGTCATATCATTTCATGTTAAATTAGTGATATGCATTGCATAAATCATGATTTTTATTAAATAAGTGAAAACAAAAATTGAGTGATTGCATGTTACCAAAAAAAAATTTGAGTGATTGCATGTTAATTATAAATTATATATAGGACTGTCGATGTGAATTATGATCTAACATTGCAGATGCTTTCGTTGCTTTGAGGTAAGTTTTGCAATTTATCCATTGCTTTCTTGGATGTTAAATTGGTGGTTTGCGCTCTCGCATGATCACGTCACATGTTAGGAAAATAGGTTTAAAATAAATCCAAGCTACCTGCAAAAATATTTTTGAAAATTAAAAAGAAATGGTACCAAAAAGGCATTAGAGAAATCTAATGTAACAAAGTCCCTGTACCCTTATAGTCTCTAGTTCGTAGAAGTAAAGTAATTCTCCCATTATTTTACTTAGGTGTCTAATCGACCTACCATAAACTGATTAGTGGCGACTCCTAAATAAAATCCATTTGCATGTTAAGAAATTTGAACTTAAGTCACGAATTGGTATGGACTTGGGAGAGCTTGAGTTAAGTCTAGACTCAACAATCCATTAGCCAAATCCTAAGTAGTTCACACCCGAAAATTTGGTTGCGACATACGCATTTGGGGATGCTCGTTTGAAGTGAGAGTTTACAATCCACAAGAGAAGAAGTTGGACCCAAGGACCATAAGTGCGTATTTCATTAGATATGCCTAAATTTCTTGAAAATAACTTGATTAGTGGGAGCGATCGATCGAGGGACATTGTTCCTAAGGAAGATCATTCGGACACTCAACTTTTCATCTCAAGTCTAAGGTTGGTTGTTGCTCATAATGCCCCCTCAGTTCAATCGGCTATTGAACAACCAATTGTTGAAGTTCCACAACCTACTGATATTGATCTAGTAGATCTAATTGTTCAGCAATTATCAGAAACTGTTGAACAACTGGTTGAGCAACACGCTCCTCAAGAAAATGTTGATACAACATTGAGAAGATCTGCTAGAATAAGGAAATCGGATGTTCCTAGTGATTATATTATGAATTTACAAGAGTCGACTACAATATTGGAGCTGAGAATGATCCTGAAACGTTTTCATAAGCCATGAATAGTGATAAATCCAATTTGTGGTACAATATTGGTTGAGTTACCTGATGGTGCGAAGGTGATTGGTTGTAAATGGGTCTTCAAAACTAATAAAGATTCATTAGGTAACATTGAAAGATATAAAGCTAGACTCGTTGCCAAATGATTCACTCAAAAGGAAGGAATTGATTACACTGAGACTTTTTCTTCTGTACCTAAGATAGATTCGCTTCATATTGTTTTGGCATTGGTTGCCTATTTTCATATGGAATTACATCAGATGAATGTAAAAATAGCGTTCCTCAATGGAAAACTAGAGGAGGAGGTTTACATGAAACAACCTGAAGGATTCTTTTCTAGTAAAGGTGAGCATTTGGTGTGCAAGCTTAAGAAATCTATATATGGCTTGAAACAAACATCCCACCAATGGTACTTAAGGTTCCATAAGGTCATCTCTTCATTCAGTTTTGTAGAGAATGTCATGGATCAATGTATATACTAGAAGGTCAGTTGGAGCAAAATTTGTTTACTTGTGCTATATATGGATGATATTCTACTTACAACCAATGATAAGGGGTTGCTACATGAGGTGAAACAATTTCTTTCTAAAAGTTTTGATATGAAGGATATTGGTGAGGCATCTTATGTCATTGGCATTAAGATCCATAGAGATAGACCTCAAGAAATATTAGGACTATCTCAAGAAACCTATATCAGTAAGGTTCTAGAGAGATTTCGGATGAAAGATTGTTCAGCAAGTATAGCACCCATTGTGAAGAGTGATAGGTTCAATTTGAACCAATGCCCGAAGAATGATCTAGAAAGGGAACAAATGAATAACATTCCACATGCTTCTGTTGCCTAGGTTTGCATTCGACTTGACATCACTTTTGTTGTGGGAATGTTGGGAAAATATCAGAGTAATCCAAGTGTGGACCTCTAGAGAGCTGCAAAGAAAGTGATAAGATACCTTCAAGGTACCAAAGGCTACATACTTATGTATAGATGGACTGACAACCTGGAAGTAGTCGGTTATTCGGATGTGGACTTTCACGAGTTGCGTTGATTCACGAAAATCAACATCTGGATACACTTTTATGTTAGCTGGTGGAGCCGTGTCATGGAGAAGTGCCAAGCAGACTTTGATTGCTACTTTCACTATGGAGGCTGAGTTCATTTCTTGTTTTTAGGCTACCTCGCATGGTGTATGATTGAAGAGTTTCATTACTGGGCTTAGAATTGTTGATTCTATCTCTAAGCCATTAAGAATATATTGTGACAATTCAACTGCAGTTTTTATGGCTAAAAATGCCAAAAGTGACAGTTGAAGTAAGCATATCGACATCAAGCATTTAGCCATAAGGGAACATGTTAAAGATAATAAACTTGTCGTAGAACACGTTAGCACTGAATTAATGATAGCTGATCCTTTAACTAAAGGCATGGCACCGATGAAGTATAATGATTATGTGACTAGTATGGGAATAAGTCCCATTATGTGATTTGTCGTTATATGGATGATTTTGTTGTATGAAACTCTTATTCTATTGTAATGTTGATTCTCAATTTTGGTGTACACATTTTGTTGTTTATTTATGAGAATAACATTTATCATTGGTTTTGGAATAAACATAGGGTTTACTCATTAAGATATGTTGTCACATATAGACTGCCATTAAAGAAATAAGATGCAGTGTGATACATGAAAGATATTACTACTCTTAGAGGACATGTCGCGATGATCCATGGGTTTTGTTTCTTTTCTTTAAGCATAAAGTTTTTCATGGATTTGGTTGGATAATCTGTATGATGAATATGAGGGGATCAAGTGGGAAAATGTTATTTTTATTTGTGATCCCACATTTTTGGACCCACATTTTCTCTTTAAAGTGGCGGTTATTTCATATGTAATTTTTTCACACTTTGTATCCTTTCGTGACAACTACTCATTTGGTAACCATCTTGATGGGAGACGGTGTATAAAAAGAACGATTGTTCATTTCAAATTGGGTGATTATAAGGTCTAACACAAATCCTCTCTTTTGGAATACACCATCAGTATATGTGAGGGAATTGGGTTAGTAGTGTATGCTCGATATTTCTTTGCATTTTTAGGAATTTCCGATGAACATGAATACGGATAATAGCTGGAGGTTTGTCTATAATCAATCCTAGCTTCCGCATTTGATTTTTATGTCTAACATAAGCTTGTCATTAATAATCAAATCTTAGCAGATGTGAGGTTTATTGTAGTAGAATTTAAATTTTCTGTAAGCATTGCATTGATGGGTCGCATCCTATTATAGAAAAAGGGATCTTTTAAGATATGCACGTGTCATGGGCCGATTGGCTGATCGATTTAGCGTTCCCTAATCCGTGCGGCCTTAAGGTTTCCCCTAAGCAACCTTTCTCACACTCAACTCACAAGGATCTTTTAGAGAAAGAAGCTTTGAACTTGTATTTTACTTGTATATGAGATGATACAATAAAGGGGAGGAGACCCCTGTATATACAAGTATAGGACAAACCGTATCCGTAGATCTCTCCTCGATCTAATAGTGGAGATCGTATCTCCCCAACTACCATCTACCCGCATTTATTACATAACTGTACAATTAACATATCGCCTGCCCCTAGGAGTTTTCTAGAATACTCGAGAAAACCCTAGGACTCGAGGATACTCCAAGGATGGGTCATGGCCATCATTTAGAACCCTCTTGGATTGTGCTTTCCTTCGAACTGTGACATTCTCCCTCACTTAATCAGGCGACGCCCTTGTCGTGTCTTCGACATGAAAGGCGTTTATCTCCTTCTTGAATTGCCAAAGAGCTTCGGCGGGTTCCCAACTAGCTTCGCTCTCTGGAAGACCCTTCCATTGGACCAAGTATTCTCGTTTTGGCGCACAGTACTGCTTCCGTATGACTCGATTCGCCATTATGCACTCAACTTCTCAATCATACAAGGTTTTTGCCCCGAGTGGCGCTCATTGTGACTCCCCTCAATCCGAATCTTCCTCGTCAACTTGGAAAGGCTTAAGCATACTCATATAGAAAACCAGATGTACCTTTCCAACCCGTTGCAGCACATGAAATGACCCTTCATAGCTACAAATCAAGCCTTTGTGCACGTCCTTGTATTGGAGAACCGCGTGTAGCTTGGCCAACACTAAGTCCTCAACCTGGAACTCCACATGCTGTCGCTTCTTATCGGCCCATTTCTTCATATGCTTGGAAGCCTTGTGTAGACACGCCTGTGCTAAGTCGGCCTTCTCCTGCCAATCTTTGGCGAACTTGTATGCAGGTAAGCTACTCCTCTGATACCCCAACGTGATTGCACTTAGGGTTTGCAATTGTTGCCAATCGCGATCTCGAATGGGCTCTGACCAATGGATTCGCTTCGCTGCAAATTGTAGGAAAATTGGGCTACGTTGATCAACTTTGCCCAGTTCACTTGCATTGTGCTCACATAATGTCAAAGATAAATCTCCAAGTGTGTAATGACTCACTCCGTCTGACTGTCGGTTTGGGGATGTAAGCTCGTAGAGAGGTTCAACTTTCACCCCAGCAGCCTGAAGAGCTCGGACTAGAAATGCCCCATGAATCGAAGATCATGATCGCTCACAATCGTTTATGGAGCTCCCCAATACTTGACCACGTTCTTCATAAACAACTTGGCCGCCTCCTTAGCCGGAAATTCCTTTGTTGTAGGCACAAGAGTCACATATTTGGAGAACTGGTCCACCACGATCATGAGAGTCCAACACCCTTCGAACTTGGAAAAATTCACGATAAAGTCCATGGAAACACTTTCCCATGGACGAGTTGGAACGGGAAGCGGCTCTAAGAGCCCCAGCGACGAACGTTACTCCAACTTGACTTGTTGGCATACAAGACACGTCTTCATATAAGCTTTAACGTCGTCCTGCATCTGAGGCCAATAATACTGATCTTCGACGAGGGCTGATGTGTGGTGGATCCCTAGGTGACCCACCCACTTCGAATCATGGGACTCACACAATATCTCATTCCTTGGCTTCCCATGGAAAGGCACGTACAGTCGCCTTTCTTTGGTGCAAAGAAGATCATCCTCACACTAGAACTGTTGGGTCTTGCCTTCCCGCGCATACCTAATTAAAGCTTGAGCTCTTTGATCGTGCTTCAACCCCTCCTTGATGCAGTCGATCCAAGGACAACTCGGACGACTCATCGCGCTCGCAATCTCCATCTTTCAACTTAGTGTGTCAGCTACGAAGTTAGCCTTCCCCGACTTGCACTCTAGCATGTAGTCGAACTCCGCTAGAAAATCTTGCCATCGAGCTTGCTTAGGACTCAACTTCTTTTGGGTTTGGAAATAACTTGTGGCCACGTTGTCTGTTCTCATGATGAACTTAAACCCTAGGAAATAATGCCTCCATGTCTGAAGACAATGGACAACTACGGTCAACTCCATCTTCTAGACGATATACCAATTATCGGTATCATTTAGTTTATTGGACTCGAATGCCACCGGATTTCCACCCTACATGAGAACACCATCGATAGCATAATCTGACGCATCAATCTTTACCTCGTAGGGCTAGGTATGATCGGGCAACACCAACACCGGCTCCTTGGTCACGACTTGTTTCAACCGATCGAATGCCCTTTGGCATTGATCCATTCACTCCCATGGCTTCTCCTTCTTCAATAGGTTCGTGAGTGGCACGGTGATACTTAAATAGCTCCGAATGAAATGCCGGTGGTAGTTGGTGAGGCCAAGGAACGACCTCAACTTAGTCAACTTTGTTGGCGGCTCCCATTTGACGATCGCTTAAATCTTTGCCTTGTCCATTCGCACTCGTCCACCCCCAACGATGTGCGCCAAGAACAAAACTTCCTCTTGGGCAAAGGCACACTTCTCGCGCTTGACATACAAGTCATTCTCGTGTAAGACTTGGAAGACGTACTTTAAGTGCTTGACGTATTCCTCGAGCGTCCGACTATATACTATAAACCGATCTAGGAAAGGGTAGAGTACCTTGTTTATGAGAGTACAGAGTGTAGCTGGAGCATTGGGTAGGCCGAATGGCATGATGAGGAACTCGTACGATCCATACCGCGCTACGCATGCGGTCTTCAGCTTGTCCCCTTCGACAATTTGGACTTGATAGTATCCCGATCAGAGATCTAGCTTGGTGAACCACTGAACTCCCCCAAGTTGATCGAAGAGATCCACTATTAGCAGGATCGGGTACTTGTTCTTGATGGTCAGCTTGTTCAGTGCCCGGTAGTCTATGCACATTCGGAGCGACCTATCATGCTTCTTCTAGAATAGAACCGGGTATCGAACGGAGCCTTGGACGGCCATATGTACCTCACATCAAGCAGCTCCTTTAATTGCTTCCTCAACTCTTTCAGTTCAGGGGCACCATGCGATAAGGTGCCATGGCGAGTAGTCGAGTATTAGGCACTAGCTCAATCCAATGACCCACCTCCCTTCGAGGTGGTAGCTTCTTGGGCAACTCGGGAGACATCACGTCTTTGAACGAGTCCAGGACTTGGGTTACTTCAATTGAGACTCCACTCCCTTCGCCCTTGTGGTCCTCGACCTTCAAGGCAACTAAAATAGTCACCTCACCCTTCCTTGCCTGTGATATCCGGAATTTGCTAAATCTCAAATACGGAATGGTTCATGACAGATCGATGAATTTGTCGTAGGATTGTGTCGTTAGCGCCACTTGTGAATACCGTTTCATCACTACCATCACCGCACCGAGACGTTACGTATCGTCATGTTCTCGCCATAGCACCTCATTAAGAAATTCTTCACACAACATGACTCGCGAGGCTAACATCTTCAGCATTGATACTCTACTAAAGGTAAAAGAACGCTTCAAGTGCCATAACTTTGGCCAAAGGGACACTTAAGTGCCTTAACTTACGAAAGGTACACTTAAGTGCCAAATTCGAAAAAAAACGGATCACTTGAGTGCCACTCCGGCCAAACTCTGGCCAAAACGCCAACGTGGCGTTTTTCCGGCGAAGCGCCAAAACGACGCCGTTTGCACGGCGACGTGGCCAAAACGGCGTTATTTTGGGCGACGTGGTAAAACGAAAATTAAAAAAATAATTAAATTAAATTTAAAATTAAATTTAGTTAAAATATTTAAAGATAATAATTTTAAAATTAAATGTATTTAAAATATTTTAAAAATAATAATTTTAAAAACTTTAAAAAACTTTAAAAAATGTTAAAAAATTTAAAAAAACAAGGGAGTGGGGGAGGCGGTTGAGGATCGGCCCTCGGCGCCGCCGCCGTAGGGAAGGGGCGGCGACGGCGGGGGCGTGGTCGGCCGGGGTCGTTGGGCCTTGGCCGGGCCGGCGACCACGGCCGACCGGTGGCGAGGGTCGCAGCCCTCGCCCGCATCGGGAGAGGGTCGGCGGCCCTTGGCCCGGTCGGGCGAGGGCCGTCGACCCCGCTTGATCTAGGCGAGGGCCGCACGCCCCCTAGATCCGGGCCGGCGAGGGCTTGCGGCCCTCGCCCGGATCCAGCAGCGAGGGCTCGCGACCCGGCCGACCCTCCCCTTGCCGTTGCCGGCTCATCCTGGCGGCGGTGGCCCGCACCGCCTCCCCATGTTCCGTTTTAAAAAAAAAAATTAAAATTTTTTACAATTTTAAAAGTTTTTTAAAGTTTTTTAAATTTTAAATGATTATTTTTTAAAATATTTTAACTAAATTTAATTTTAAATTAAATTAATTTTTTTCCACGTCGCCAAAACGACACCGTTTTGGCCACGTCAACATGTAAAACGGCGCCGTTTTGGCCGCTTCGCTGGAAAAATGCCGCGTTGGCATTTTGGCCGGATTTTGGCCGGATTGGCACTCAAGTGATCCATTTTACTCCGATTTTGACACTTAATTGTACCTTTCGTAAGTTATGGCACTTAATTGTCTCTTTGGCCAAAGTTATGGCACTTGAAGGGTCCGCAAGTCCTCTACTAAAGCATGTTCTTCATGCACACGGAGATGTCGGCTTCTGAAAATTGCGGCCACATCAAGATACTCCTTCTTCATGCGACCAAAGATCTTGCCCATAAATAGCCATGCACACGTCCATTGGTGATCAACAAGGGAGACCCCACGACCCCACGACCCCGCTAAGCTGGTGATCAACCAGCTAAGCTGCCTTTTCCCCATGCACATGTAGAAGCGAGACCCCACGACCCCGCTTTCCTCTTCGTTTAATCGGTCAACTAAGACAGAGTTGTTGACGAAGCGGCCACGTCTCTCCTCTCTCTCTCCTTTGGTGGCCAGCGGACAAAGGCCTTCACATGCAAGAGGACACGTCCTTGCATGCAGGGGCTGAACGTGGAAGCTGCCTTCAAATTCCTGCTGCCACCGAATGCATGACTCACGGAGTCAACAGCCAAGAAGGAACGCCACCTTCTTCTTCGTTAGGTGGAGGCCAAAGTTCTCTACATTTTTACCATTTCTCTGCCCATCGACGACGACAGAGAATTCTCAGCCAAAGGTCTTCCATAGCTTGCCTCGCCCCTTCTTACTTATAGTCGCTGACACCGTCCACTACCTTCGTTGCCGTCTCATTGTTCTGTAGCTCGCCTCCGGCCGCTTCTCCACCCGCTATTGCACTGACTAGCTCGCCTTAGCCATGCTTTGTGGCATCCCAAAATTCAAAGCCAAGGCATAAGGTGTGTTAAAGTCTTTAATTAGGTGATAGAATTTCCATGGCTTATGTTTTAGCCATTAGTCTTTTAATTAGATGATTTGTGCTTATGGTTGTGAAAATTTAAATTTGATAGATTAATAATTTATGCTTGGCCATGTGCCTTATAAATTAAATCTTAATGAACAAAATGTCCCAAGACTTTGGCCAAGATAAAATTTGAATTTGGAAATAATTATAGAAAGGAATTCAAAAAAAAAAAGAAAGAGGAAAATGTTAATTTTCGAATGGGCCTTAGACCCATTGGCCTAAGCCTTTAATGGGCCGAGATGGGCGGCCCAAGAGGGGAAGTCGACCGGCCCAATTAGGCCCACTAAAGGGGGCTGTCGCCGGCCCAAATGGAGGCCCAATAGAAGCCCATGCATGAGCTTTGCCAAGTGGCAAAGAGGAGCTCATGCATTGGCCAATTGAAAGGCAATCTCATGATTACAAATGATGAGGATTTGGGGGTATAAGAAGGAAGAGAGAGAAGGGTGGCCAGCCATTTGCTCGCCCAAGGAGAGAGAGAGAGAGAGAGGTGTGCGAGAGAGAGGAGGAGCGGCTGAGAGAGAGGGGGGGAAACCGCCGTCCGTCCGCCGTCCGTTCGCCGTGTACGCCGCCGTACGCCGTCGACCATTCATCCTAGAGGCAAGTGGAAGTCCTCTAGCTTCTCTTGTTTGTTGATATGTGGTTTGCATGTTGAATCTTTGAGTGTTTAAGTGAGAAAAACCGAAGCATGGATGATGCATGTTGGAAGGTATGGCTGTTTGTGTTCGGACCGTGTGAGTCAGTAACTTGTTTGAGCTTACATGTATGTTTAGAGTCAGTTTTTGGCTTATATTTCTTCATGAGAGTTGTAGATAACCTCTTGAACTACAACATACTGAAATTTAGTGGAAAATGATGGAGATTTGAGGGGTTAAAGTCTTGTTCTACGGAGACCTCAGATCTGGAGAGTTTTCACTGACCTCTTGCTAGATCTGTGATTGCATGTTGGTTTGTGATGAAAATCTCACTTCAATTTCTTCATAAAAGTTGTAGGAGACATCTTAAAATACAACATATTCAAATATTAAGTGAAATGAACAAGTATAGCCTAGTAAATCGACTAGATCTTGAAGATGATGGTTCTGGTGATGTATTCCGAGATACCCGAGACTTAAAGGACTTAAATGATGACTATAATCTGGTTATTTGACATAGATCTCTTCATGAAACTTGTAAAGGACACCTTGATGTATAACATATGTAAATTTCAGAGGAAACTGAAGAGAATAGCTAGGTTAAATCTCAATATTTCGGAGATGTCCTCACTGGACGATGTGGTAATGGATCCAGAAGCTTCGTGAGGTTGTGTAAAATAATCTAAAAGGAATCTGGCTTGAAGTTCTTCATGAAAGTTGTACGAAAATGTCTTGGCTATCACTCTGTAAACTTTCGTAATTTTTGGAGGCTGTATGGATATTTTAATCGAATTTATTCAGAAACTGTGCATTCTGGTTATTATCCGAATATTATGTGTTATTTTGTGGAAATTGTGAAATTGTGTGAAATTCAATTTGGCCATGAATTTTGCATGAAATTGTCATCCTATTGGTTTTTTTAATTATTTCTTGAATTTTATGATTTTGGGAAATTATAGATATTGAATTTAATATTTATTTATGAAAATAAATAAATATAATAAAAAATAATAATAAAAAAATAAAATGGATTATTTTATTGGCCATAAATTCCATTGAATTTATAAATAAATAATTATGCATTGTTGCATGTATGATAAGACATTGGTGTATGTATGACCATGAATTGTGATGCATGTGTGGATCATATGCCATGTAATAATGAGATCAAAATGATGGTTAATGTGGATAATGATAAGTGAGTAAGTGGTTGTGGTGGAGGATGAGGCCGGAATGTACGAGATGCATTGCCGGATTCCCCGGGAGATTCGGGATGCCGGAATGTAGGGGGGGCCGGAAGCCTTGTCGGAGGTCTTTGCCCGAAAGGAATGCCTCGCGATGCCGGGATTTGGGGTGCGGGATGCCCGGCTAGGGAGTGTAAATGCCGGAAGCCCCGTCGGAGGTTTCTGCCCGAAGGGAATGCCTCGTGATGCTAGTTGAGATGCGAGATGCCCGGAATGTGGGGGCCGGATGCCCGTGGCACAGGAGGCTGAATGCCGGAAGCCTCGGAGGTCTTTGCCCGAGGGGATGATGAAATTGATGAATTGAGAAATGGGTGATGTGGTGATCAAATTAAAAGCTAAAAGTGGAAAAATTAAATCATGATACGATATACATGATATGATATGCATGATGATGATATATGATATTATATGCATGATGATATGCATGATGATGATGATGATGATATGTGAAGTGAAATAATGATGATCACCCATGATATGATATGCATGATGATATGCATGATGATGATGATGATATGTGATGTGAAATAACGATAATCACCCATGATATTATATGCATGATGATATGCATGATGATGATAATGATGATATGTGATGTGAAATAGGGATGATCACCTATGATATGATATGCATGCTGATATGCATGGTAATGATAATGATGATGATATATGATATGGCTCGAAGACATGTGAAATGTGATGATGCCATGATGATGATGACATGTATGATGAAATGGTGCTATGATGATGATGTCATGTATGATGTAATGATGTCATGACATGTATGTTACAATGATGATACACATGAATGTGTTATGAATTGATATGATGATGCATGATAGTATGCGCATGGCTTCAAGGTAAGTAATGCCTGCAATGTATGATGATATGCATGATGCATTGAGTTGTTATTGGATTTCCCTATCTGCTGAGTGGTTGTACTCACCCCTTTTGGGGAATAACATTTCAGATTAGCAGTATGCCGCTTCCTGCCGTCACGCGGGGGGTGTTTTATGGTCTACCATCCGATGTAGAGGTCGAGTGTGCTGAGATAGATTGTCCCTCTGTTCCCAGACTGACTTTTATTCGAGTACGCTGTCTAGTGATGTACGACATAGGCCTGGCTGGGGGCCTTGTCATTCAGGAGTTCATTTCTGTGCACGTTCGTCGGGATGGAGCGATGCGAGGGATGTTGCCGCCGCGACCGCCTGATGCACCGGGTTGGGTGTGAGACCCGCACGCGATGAGTAGGAGCCGGATCTTTTTGATGTAGATAGCCGACACTTTTGATGGGGGTTGCGCTCGTATGATGTTGAGGGTCGAGGGTTTCTTTTTGAGGTTTTAGGTTGGACGTGGCTGAGTCCTAGCCTTTCCTTTTGTTGTACCGACCCGAAGGGAATCCCATCTTGTTATATATATATATATATATATATATATATATATGCAAATAAAGTGTCGAGGCTTGTTTATAAAATGATGGTGAATTAGTGGTGTGTATTTGTATCATGGTTGGTAGGGGGAGAGACGGTGATATTTTAATTTGCTTCCGCTAATGAGTCGCGCTGGGACCGTTTGTTTAAAAAAAAAAATGTGTCTGCGAATTAGAACACTTCTTCGAAAGAAAGAAAGAAAGGTAATAAGGTGTAACATCGGCGCTGGTGACGATCCGCGAAGGGTTCGGGGTGTCACACGCTTGTAGCTGTAGCTCACGGTTCGCTTGTCGTCGACATCGCCGAACCTGAGGCAAGTCGATATCTACTAACCTATATTGTGTAATTCCATCACTGCTTGATGAAGTGCCTCCCAAAAGTGTAGCTTTATGCTAGATTACTCGCTTTTAATTGCGAATTAGGAATCGCGGGATCGGCGATGAGCTGTTTTGAGAAAGAATTTAGTGTTGGTACAATTATGTTTGGATTCGTGACTCATGAACGTATTGATTTTGGGATTTCAAAATTTTTAGCTTCAAAATCTTCATGTTGGGACCGATATTATCGACGCGCCGAACTATGATTTCCAATATTGCAAGATACATGCACTATTTTGATAAAAATTAGCAAGTTTTCAAGGCATGATCGCAATCTGAGCTCACGCCTATGAAATTCGGATTTTGATCGGGTTGGAATGATAGAAAATCTCTTCGATTTATTCGGGTATTTGCACTTGAGACCTTATGTGAACTTGTTGCTGTTGATTTGGTATATCTCTAAAGTCTTTATCTCGCATTTTCATACCATAAATCGGGATTTCGAAAAACCAAGGAAATTTTCTATATTGGTGGTTTGAAAATGTTTTGGCATTGAATTATCAGACTACTACACCATGGTTCGTGAGTAATGAATGCCATCGGTTCACGATGACAATGATGCCTGGGTGTCGGTTACCCGGAGGATCGTAACGGCAATGCCCTTGGAAGTCTGGGGACTAGTGAGCCCCGGAGGATCCCTAGAAGGCAAGATGCCTGGAAGTGTGACGTAACACATTTTAGATGTGGCGTCCCAAAATTTCATGACAACCCTTGGATACATTATGAACCATCAATAGGTGATGGAAATGCCATTGGATTAAGAATCAGCCATTGAATTAATGAATTTCAACTAACTTAAGGCCGGGCATTGTAATGGATGATTGTTTGGACGGAGGTGTGTCTTCAAGTGACCCAAGGATTTATTAAAGTGCAAATTGATATAGAAATCTTATTCTTGGTGGTGCACTTTATAAGTAGAATTTCATTGATTTAAATTATAATTTTTTGTGAGTTTATAAGTTGAAATTAAGTATTAATTTCAATAAGGGTCAAATGGGATAGGAATAGGAGAGGGTGGGCTGATCTTTAGGCCCAAAAGACCATCCAACCAACCCACGCCAGCCCCCTATTCAACCAGCCCATGAAGGCCCAAGACCGGCCCAAAAACTGAAGCCCATTAACCTTGCATGTCCTCCAACACTTGTCTTCAATTTTGCCACTTGTTCTCTCCTTTTTGCCACTTTTTCTCCTCATGAGAACACTTGTCTCTTACATGCAAAAATAGAGATAAATTGTTAATCAAAGAGAGAAAGGGAGGTGAGCCGAGGGAGGGAGAGAGAGAGAGGGAAATCGAGAGAGGGAGAGGGAGCGTGCGAGAGAAGAGGAGGAAGTCCGTTCACCGCCGCTCGTTCGCCGCGGTTCCTTCGCCGCTTTGCCCGCCGTTTGTCGCTGTTTTGTGCTTAAATTCGAGGCAAGTAGAGTCCTAAAACCTACCCTTTGCTTGCTGTAAAGTGTGTGTAGAAGATGATAAATCTTGGTTGTGGTAAGTGGTGAACTTTCGGAGCTTTGGGGAGAGGTTTGTTGGCCTTGCATGCTGTTTCTGGAAAACAACCAGCCTGACTGTTCATGAGTTTGGGGGTTGCATGTGACTTTTTATTTGGAATTTCACTTTGATCTCTTCATAAAAGTTGTAGAGAACATCTTGAATTATAAAATAATAAAATTTGAGACAAAATGGACAAGTATTGATGGGTGAAACCTTTTTTCTACGAAAACATTAGATCTGGAAACTGTTTTGTTGACTTCTTGGTGATTTCGTGTGTTGCATGTGACCTTTTATTTGGAAGTTCACTTCGACCTCTTCATGAAAGTTGTAGAGAACATCTTGGAGAATAACATACTGAAATTTGAGATAAAAAGAACAAGTATTTCTTGGTAAAACTATTTTCCTTTGGAGAGACTAGATCTGGAACTCGTCGTGATGACCTTCAGTGGTTTCGTGGTCAGTAAGTAACTTTCTTGTTGAAATTTCACTTCAATTTCTTAACAAACGTTGTAAAGGAAATCCTGTGGTTTAAAATATCAAAAATTTAGAGAAAACCAACAAGAATAGATAGGTGAAATCATGGTTTTTCGGAGGTAGTCAATTCTGGAAATTTCGGTATTGAAACAGAAGTTGTAACCGTCTATATTAAATCACCTAGAACGAATTTGACTTTGATTTCTTCATGAAAAACCTACCTTAGGATCTTTTCTACAACATAGTTGAATTTCATAAAGTTTGAAGGCCATTTGGGTATTTAATCGAAAATTCTTTTAAAACCGTGTAACCTGGTATATTCGGATTTAATCAGTTTTAATGCATAGGTCATATCATTTTGTATGAAACTCTTTCATCAAAGTGTTCTTCATGAAGTATCTTTATTTATGTCTTCCCTACAACATATTCAAATATCATAATTTTTTAAGTTCATTTGCCTATTTAACTGAAAATGTTTCGAAAACTGTGCAAGTTAAGTGGTTATGATAATGGTGTTCTGATGCTTTGGTCTATACCGCATGATATTAGGGTCTTTTGGTACAGTGTCCTTGATAAAATATTTTTTATTATGTCTTGATTATAACATGTTTGAATTTCATAATTTTTAAAGGTCATTTGGGTATTAAATGGAATTATTTTCTAAGACTGTGCAAGCTGGATAGAGCAAATTTCAAATGCTGTAATTTATGATTATTTTGTTTTGGATGAGTCCCATGAATTATATTGATTTAAGTGATCAAATCTTGCTGCATATGTGATGATAATTGGCATTGCATATAGAGTCAAATGTTGAATTTGACTTTGTTGCCATTACATCATGTGTCATGTTGATTGTGAGACATAAATTGTGAACATGAATTGTGATAAATAAGAAGACTCTTGGAGGTGAGCCAATAATGCCCTGGGAGTGTCAGGATGCCCGAAATGTGGGGGTTCCGGATGCCCGGTGGCCTAGCGGCGTAATTCCGGAGGGTCCTCGGGAGTTTCGAGATGCCTAATGGTATACGGTACGTAATTCTAGGGGGAATGCCTGGTGGTATGGTGGTACATAATTCCGGAAGCCCTGGAGGTGTGTGCCCGAGGGGATTCCTCGTGATGCTAGTTGGGATGCGAGATGCTCGAAATGTGGGGGTGCCGGATGCCCGGTTGTATTTTGAATACATGCCTGGAGGTTCCTTGCGATGCCTGGTTGGATGCGAGCGATAAATTGTGGGATGCAAACAAAGGGTCCCCGGAAAGAAAAACGATGAGATCCTTATGAAAGATAAGAATTGAAAATGAATCATGTGCATGGGTGCATGCATATGGCATGATGCATGATCAGCTTATGAAAGTAAATTAATGCTATTTGATATTGAAAATGCAATCATGAAGGCATGAATGGATCTCATGGTGATGTATGCTTGATAGCATGGATGATATGAATCATGGTGGTATATGCACAATGGCATGGTGAGATATGCATGACTTCAATGTGGTATATGTAAATATGGCATAGATATGCATGAATACTTGATAATGAGTGCATGGTGGTATGTGCACATATGGCATGGCGATATATGCATGAATGCTTGATGATGAGTGCATGATGGTATATGCACATATGGTATGATGAGATATGCATAGCTGCAAGGTAAGTTATGCTTGAATGCATGAATGATATGTGCTTTGTTCATGATACCTTGATTGTTTTGTTTGACGAATTGAGTAGTTTGGTGGATCTTTACTGCTGAGTGGTTGTACTCACCCTTTTTGGGGATCAACATTTCATACTAGATAAGATACCCCTGCTGCCACTGCCACTGGTAGATGAATCAAGTGGTTGGATATGACCGCGAGGAGGAGGATAGCAAAGGAATGAACTTTTGGATGCCGACACTAACCGATGGACTTTAAGTATACGATTGTTGGAGGAGATGTCTGTCATCTTTTGAAGTATAGCCGAATATAGAAGACTACAACATTTTGATGTACCGATGAATGATGTCTATCTAGTTTAAGTAAATAAAAGTGTTCGGCTTTTACCTATAAAAGTTTAGTTGGTGTGCATCGTTTTCTGAATATAGGGAAGGGAGTTGTTGGATATGCTTCCGTCATATGAATTGCGCAAGGGACTGATCTAAAAGATGTAAACTCCCAGGTTGTATGGACTCGCTACAATTGAAAATGTATCGGAGTGACGTGTTATTAAGGAAAGTGAAAGGTAATGGAACTGTGGCGACCCTAACGGATCGGGGGCCGTTCAAGGGGTGCCACATCAGATGCTTGGGGACATCATAAGTGGTGAGCCTCGAAAATCCCTTGTGATGCCAGGTGGGGTGTGAGATGTCCGGGGGTGTGACGTAACATGCTTCGAATGCTTGGTGACTGAAATATGGAACCAGAGGTCCCTCGTGATGTTAGGTAGGGTACAAGATGCCTAGAAGGATGCAAATGCTGGTCCTTCTGGTAGATGGTGGTAGTGAGTCAAGATAAACCGAGTTTTTAAATACCTAAATGTTTTCATTGTACTACACTATTTGAGATCCTTTGGAACTTATGCATAGTCATTTCTTTGGCCATGTGCTCTGTTTTGGATTGCATGAAATTAGATAATGATAGTTATACATAATATAGTTTAGTAGAACTTTAACTGCTGAGTAGTCGTACGCACCCCTCGTGGGGCTAACATATTACAGAGTAAGAAAGATGCCATTCCAACCCGCGTCCTCTGGTACTTTTTATGGCATCCTCATCGTTCTACGATGGGAGCAGACGGAGCACCCTAACCCCGACTCGAGAATCACCTTCATCCAAATTCAGGTGGTCTTACTATAGACGCCGGACTCACCTCTGGTCCAGTGCACATGGAGTTTGTGGTCTTGTACGCTCGAGTGAACGGGCGCACCATGGGGCCACTGCCACTGTCGGACGATGACGATGGTGGCTCAAGCGGGGTGGAGTAGCGGAGGACATGAGAAGATGGCAGAATTTTTGGATACCAGCGCATGAAGACGAATGACGTGAATAGATAGCAGAAGAGTCAATCCAATTTTGGGTATTGCCAAATATAGGAAATTTGACCTATGTGCACCGACGAATGTCGTCTAAACAAAAATATATGTAAATGAAAGTGTCCGGTTGATATCTATGTGTATATATCATGTGCATCATTTCAAGATTTAGAAGGAGTTGATGTATCCGCCCTCCGCAATAAAATTGCACAGACCAATAAATAGTGTGACAGGTCCTAAGATCGTGGGTCTCTGCAAGTTAGTAGTTTTAGAACAAAGGACATCTAGGATAAGGAAATTACGTGATGACCCCAACGGGCCAGGGGTCATCGGAATCGCCACAAGGTGGTATCAAAGCTTAGGTCTATCTGGAGTGATAAGGTGCTTTAGTGGAAAAGGAGGATATAATGATTGCACACGATAAGGCATTGACTGGGGGTAGTTGACTAACAATGGATAATGGGTGATTGACATTCACTAGTAAAATACCGGTAACAATCATAAGTTACCTATGCATGTGAGTAACATTTTTATGTTACTTATGTGACTCTAGTAACGTTCTTATGTTACTTTTCTTTCTTAGTTAATTAGTGACATTGAGTCACTAATTGTTCCTAGGGCAAATGCTTGATGACTTGAAGGAGACAACAAACTATGGTACGAACCGGGAGTTCTCCTCCATCAAGGATAGAGGCTACAACTTCAAGGGCAGAACCTCAAATTGAGGACATCCTGCAGGCATTAGCTAATATAGGAAATTTGATGAAAAGACAAGCTCAACAACAGCAACAACTCGGACTAGAACACCGCACTCAAGGATTGGTGGAACAATTTTTGAAGTTAAAGCCACCAAAATTCACGGGAATGGGAAGTCTTAAGGAGGCGGAACAATGGATTGATGGGTTAGAAATAATTTTCCAGTTGTTGAATTGCAACGACACGGAAAGAATAACCTTGGCAGAATACCAACTAGAAGGAAATGGCAAGTATTGGTGGAGGGCTTCTAGAGACACAATCTTTCCACCCAAGATCGCAAAAATTGGGAAGAGTTTGTTAGAGCCTTCAATAGGAAGCATTTCTCGATTGTGCCGAGAGATAAGAAAATAACTGAATTTGTTCAATTAGAACAAAATGAGTTGACAAGAGACTAGTATGAAACAAAATTTTATGAGTTGTCTAGGTATGCCCCTAGATTAATAGAGGACCGAGAGGAGAAAGCCAAGAGATTTCTGAAGGTCTAAGGATGGATATTAGAAAACAACTAGTGCCTCGAATATAAGGGATTACATCAAGATTTATGAAAGGGCACAGCTTGTGGAGCAAAAAGTGATGAGGGAGCGAATGGAATCGGGAAGGCAAATGGGCGTTGAATGTTGTCGATGAGGTAAGAGACCCTATCCAACCCAAGAACCACCTTGGGATTCTAAGAAGAAGTGAAACTTTGGAAATTTCGGAAAGACCAATGGCGGCTAGGCTCCAAGAAGAGTACCATATCCAAACAACTCTTGCTAAATGTGTGGTAGACAACATGGGCCAAGACCCTGTAATGATCAACCGAGATGATTTGGTTGTGGATAGAGAGGACACTTTAGGAGAAATTGTCCACAAGAAGGATCGTAGTCAAATATCAACTCAGTGCAACAAGAGCAACAACGTGTATGTGGACCACCTTCTCAAGGGAAATCTTATAGACCACCAGCACAAGGAAAGATGTATGCGATCACCTAGAGGAAGCATAAGCTTCCAAAATGTTATCTTAGGTACGATTTCTATAAATGGCAAAAAGGCATATGCATTATTTGATACGAGTGCCACGCATTCTTTTGTATTCGAAAGGTATAGACGATTGGGTGAAATAGGAACTACATCTCTTGAGACACCTCTTTATATTTCTACACCGCTGAAGGACATGAAACTGTCCACTTTAGTATGTAAGAAGTGTAAGATAACCATTGGGGGGCAACATCTGAAAATAGATCTAGTAGTAATGGTTATGTATGACTTTGACATCATCATAGGAATGGACTAGCTCCGTAAGCAACGGGTTAAGATGGACTATTATGGAAAGATTATTCAATTCAATCCACCAAATTAGCCTAATTTTGAATTTTATAGAGATCGTAACAAACCCTCCATAGCTCTCATTTCGATAATGGAAGCGCATGCACTTCTTGACAAAGGATGTCAAGGACACTTGGAAGTAGTAAAGGATTATACGAAGGAGGAGGCTAAAATCGATGAAATTTGAGTGGTCCGGGAATTTTAGGATTCGTTTCCTGAGGAACTGCCTGCATTACCGCCAGAACGAGAGATTGAGTTCAAGATTGAAATGATGTCTGGAACGGAATCGATATCAAAAGCGCCGTACAAGATGGCTTTAGCGGAACTAAAAGAGTTGAAAATACAACTGCAAGAGTTGCTCGATAAAGGGTTTATTAGGCCAAGTGCGTCCTTTGGGGGTGCACCGGTCCTATTTGTGAAAAAGAAAGATGGGTCGATGCGCCCGTGCATCGATTATAGATAATTGAATCAGGTGACCATTAAGAATAAATACCCATTGCCTAGAATTGATGATTTATTTGACTGACTGCAAGGAAGTTCAGTCTTTTCTACAATTGATTTGAGGTTAGGATATCATCAACTAAGGATTAAGAAGGAAGCCATTTCTAAGATTGCTTTTATGGATCTAATGAATCGGGTATTCAAGCCCTACTTAGATCAATTTGTGATTGTCTTCATTGATGATATTTTAATCTATTCGAAAAGATCCAATGAACATGCGCAACATCTGAGTATAGTGTTGCAAACCCTTAGAGACCATAAGTTGTATGCCAAGTTCGGTAAGTGCGAATTTTGACTAGACCGTATAATATTTCTAGGGCATGTGGTGTTAGGAGAAGGAATCTCGGTGGACCCAAAGAAAAGTCAAGATGGTAGTAAATTGGCCGAGACCAACCACGCCGACCGAGATACGAAGTTTCTTAGGACTTGCAGGCTACTATAGGAGATTTATAGAAGGATTTTCATGACTTGTAGGTCCATTGACATAGTTGACTCAAAAAAATGTAAAATTTGAATGGAATGGTGAATGTGAAAGAAGTTTTCAGAACTCAAGAGGAGATTGACCATGGCTGCAATTCTAGCTATTCCATTTGGATCCGGTGAATTCACGGTAGATATAGTGATGCTTCCCATAAAGGATTGGGATGTGTCCCGATGTAGTATGGTAAGGTCATAGCCTATGCATCGAGGCAATTGAAGCCTTATGAGTTCAACTACCCAACTCATGATTTAGAATTGGCAGCCATAATCTTCACTTTGAAAATATGGAGACATTATCTGTATGGGGAGAAATTTGAAATCTGTACAGATCATAAGAGTCTAAAGTATTTATTTTCACAAAAGGAATTGAACATGAGATAGAGAAGATGGATGGAGCTACTAAAGGATTACGACCGTGAAATACTGTACCATCCAGGAAAGGTGAATAAGGTGGCAGATGCTCCCAGTCATAAGTCAGCTATAGATATAGCAAGTGTAAGAGTAATAGAATGGAACCTATTAGAAACAATAGCAAATTTAGAGTTTAAATTGAAATAGATCATCTCACAGTATATTAGCCACATTGAGGATTGAACCGGAAATTATTTGGAAAATTAGAACGTTACAACAACCTCGACTCGGAAATTGTGGAATTACGAAATGAAGTGCGACATCCCAAATTTCACCGACCTTCATTAATGTAATTAGATCATTATGAACTTAAATTAATTAGATTGGGCTAGAAAGTGAACCCGATGGATCGTGAGAAATATGTGGGCTTGAGAAATAAGTGGGCCACACGATTTGGACTTAAAAAGTCGAATGAGAAATTATGGGCTTGGACTTGGCTTGAAGCAGGCCAAGGTTCAGAATTATTAGATTTGTAGATTCAGTTTAGTGGGGCTGGATTGTTATAGATTAGGTCTGTTGGGCCAAAGACGAATATTTAGGCTCGAGTGATTTTATTTTATAGATTATGGTTATGATAATTTGATTAATGATTGTAATGCTAATATCAATTGCTAACTTTAGCATTTCTTGTGATGGATTCTCTATAGACTAACACTAAGTGGTTAATATGTCATATAATTTCATAACTTTATATGATTATAATAGAAAGGAAATCTAATGGAATCGAAAGGGAATTAAGTGAAAACATTAGAAACTAATGAACCGACTAATGACACAGATTGGAGACAAATTGAATTTGAGAGATCAAACTTGGAGGCCACGACACTTCTCTCTCGTTTCTCCTTGTACTCAACACCCACAATTTTGTTTTCTCTAGAAACCGAAACCATCAATTCAAGAAGACATAATTATTAGTAAAATCTCATCATTAGTCTAGCCTAGGGATTAGCTTGTAGCCTATTTCCCCTCTTAATTTTCGTAACCCTCTCTCTTTAAAACCGAGAAACCCATCTTCATCTTCTTCTTTCTGTTTTTCTCTCGGTCGAGCGGTGGAACCAGAAGCAAACCAGCAACCTTCCTCCTCTTGCATGCGAAATTTTGGTGTTGATCTTGAAGAATCTTTGAGTTATCTAATAACTCTAAGTTGAAAGTTATCCATCGTTCGTCAAGAAAGCTTGCAGATCTAACCAAACAGTGAAGGATTTGATTTGTAGTTGCTGTTTTGTGATTAATCTAAGCTTAGTAAGTGTTAGATTGAAGGTAGAAGCCATTGCATGTTACTTTTGAGGCTTGCATGTTTTGAAATCCAAGCGTCTTTGCTGAGTGAAGTGATGAAATGGATGCAGAGTGGATGGATGTGGTGTATACTGTGATGTGAACTCACGGATGCATTTATACTGAGCCGAGCTATGGATTGGCTATTTGTTAAAGAAAAGCTTGCTGAAAGTACTTGTAGTTGCTGAGATAAAGTAATGAAGTGTTGTAGAAGAGACTTGTGGAAAAATAAATGGTTTGGTCGTGCTAGGAGTGAAGGAATCGTTTATACCTATTATGCTCTAGGAGAATACGGTTAGGAAGTCTTTTGTCTTGTGTTATTTTCTTTAGGCATATTGATGAAATAAGAAAGGAAACATTCTACTTGATAAAACATCCATTAGATTGAATTAGAAACCTAGCTATGATTATATGAATATAAAAACGTAGAGATAGAAGTGAATTTAGTAAAACCAATAAATTGTTCTTGCGAGAAACGGTTTGACCTTTATGGATTATATGAATTTTCTGTATTTACCTAGTTAGAATTTGACTTTGAATCCTTAATGAAAATTGTAGAACACATCCTTAGAATAACATGTCAAGATTTGAGATTTAATGGATAAGAATTAGATAGTGAAACGATTTCCTTTGTAGATCTAAAATCTGGACGTCGGTACAGGGTGCTAGTAAAGATTATGGCGATTGTTACTCTTAATACAGTGAGAATTAGACTTAAGTTTCTTCACAGAAAATGTCAATATATGACTCAAATATAACATACTAAAATTTGGTATTATTTCGATAGGAATTAGTATACCTTCTGTGTCCGATACCGAAACTATTCATTTAGCTAGTAAACTGTCTGGACCCGAGAATATATACTAGATGTTGGGTCTTTTATATTAGAATTGTATGACACACATAAAGTCTAGTAACCTCCTAATAGATGTTAGTAGTGTAAGAGTAAGTCTCATATAATATTTGAGATATAAGTGCATATAGTATCATGTGTGCAATGAGTGCAGTGCATAGTGCTTGATTATGGGGTAAATATCTGTTCGGCATGGAATGTGACATGTCGTAATGGGTTTTATCTTATAATTTGGACACGCACGTGTGCTAGGTTGATGCGAGTTAGATATATAGTTAGATACTTGGAAGTATTTCATTAATTGACTTTCCTTTAATTAAGACGAAATTAAGAGAGTGAATGAACCCATCGGTACAGAGATACCGGTGATGCCCCCGGAAGTTTGGGATGCCCTTGCTGTGTGGTCTTGGATGCCTCGGTAGAGAGATACCAGGATGCCTCTGAGTGAGATGCTATTGTGTGTGATCAAGGATGCCTCAGTTGTGTGATATTGAGATGCCTCGGAGTGAGATGCCCCTTGTTGAGTGGTCTTGGGAGGACCTCGGTTGAGTGATGCCGGATGCCTCAAGTGAGATGCCCATAATAGAAATATTGTGGAAGTCCGGATAAGGTAACTTCCAAAAGTGACTCAATCAGGCCGGTAGAGTTCCGATTAGTGACTGATCGATGGTGGATCATATGCACACTAAATATAATTCTATTTGGCGAGTGAGTTCATCCATCATTGTTGCATTTTATCTTGATATAGAAATTGAGAACGTGGTAAGTATATTTGGTGTTTATGGATGTATTTGTATCAAGTGGTTACACATATGATATTAGATTATACTTGTGACAATTCTACCTTAGTATCTTAATTGTTTGGCCATGATTCCCTTGTAATATTGATGGCTGTGGATTGTTTAAGTTAGAGTTTTATCATTCTTTACTGGGCAAAGTTGTTGCTTATACCTTACATTTTTTAGATTGATAGTATGGATGTGCCACCATTAGCTCATTATGGAGTGGTATCAAGCATTGAAGTTACCTTTACTGATGTGTATGACTTTGATGTTGAGCTGACTTTCTCCAAATACGAGGCTACGTTATGGATGGATGATGGTAGAGCTGAGACGATCCCAATAAAGTTTGTCGCATGGTTTATCAAGCATGATGGAGCCATGTTTGGCCATATTCCTTTTAGTGATGATGGAGCAGAGCTGGGACGAATGGCGCCTAGACGCCTTTTTGATCATGTAGAAGCTTATTGTCTTTTGTCTTTTTGTTAGATGCGGGCTTGTGTGGGAACTTGTGGAGTAGACACCCTCACCCTTTATCTCTGACTTTTGTTACGCCTTACTTTTGTTATGTATATGTTGTATATATATAGGCGATGAACATGGAAAGAGTCCAGGTTGATAAATTTTGTAAGCCCTGATGATGACAAGAAGAAATGAAGCTTCCCGTGATCTTGTTTATGTGCATGAATGATTTGGCTGATACTTAAATTGAAGGTAGAGTCATTGCAGGATAACCTCATAATATAAACTTGAGATTTTAAATAATCCATGTTATACATGCTAACCTTCAATGGTAAACACTATAGATTATCTAAAGGAGAATACAAGTTAGGCAAGATGATAATGATAATTATAATTCTGCTTGTGTTAGTACGTGACGCCCTAGGACGTCACATGAAGTGTCTTCAAGGAAAAGACCAAAGTTCCAAGTTTCTAAGGAGGGAAATTTTGTTGGAAGCACATAGGAGTAATTATAGTATCCATCTTAGAAATACAAAGATGTATTGGAATTTACATTAACAATACTGGTGAAATGGCATGAAAGCAAATATTGCTAAACACGTTTCTTAATGTCTGACATGTTAATAGGTGAAGGCGGAACATCGCAAGCCGACAGGACTACTAAGACCATTGGATATACCGGAATGGAAATGGGAGCACGTAACAATGGATTTCGTACAAGCATTACCAAGGACGTTAAGTGATCACGACTCTGTCTAGGTAATAGTGGATCGCTTGACTAAATCTGCCCATTTCCTAGCAGTCCATATAAATTATCCAATGGATAAATATGCCAAAATATATGTAAGCCAAGTAGTATGCTTACCTGGTGTTCCTGTAACCATCATGTCAGATCGAGACTCGAGGTTTACCTCGAATTTTTGGTGAAGTCTCCAAACCGCCTTAGGGACCAAGCTCTAGTTCAACACTACTTTTCATCCGCAAACGGATGGACAAATGGAAAGAGTGATCCAGATACTAGAGGACATGTTGAGAGCTTGTGCAATTGACTTTAAAGGAAGTTGGGATGAAATGTTACATTTAATGGAGTTTATGTATAACAATAGCTTCTAGCAAAGCATCAGTATGGCTCCCTATGAAGCACTATATGGGAGGAGATGTAGAACTCCAGTCTGTTGGAACGAAGTGGGTGAAAGGAAACTAACAGGACCCAAATTGGTACAAACTACAACGGATGTCCTAGAGATTATCAAGAAAATACTTAAAACGGCCCAGAATCAACAAAAAAGCTATACAGATAAGCGTAGAAGACCCTTGGAATTTAATGTGGGAGATCACGTATTTCTCAAGGTATCCCGATGAAGGGAATATCACAATTTGAAATAAAGGGTAAGTTGAGCCCTAGGTTTGTTGGACCCTTCGAGATCCTTGAGAAGATAGGGGATGTAGCATATCAACTATCACTACCTATTAAGCTGACAAATCTACATGATGTCTTCCATGTATCGATGCTGAGGAAGTATCAACCCAACCCTATTCACATACTCAATCATGAAGCCATTGAAGTGGATGAGAAAGTGAGGTATATGGAAGAGCTGATCCAGGTACTGGATCGGAGGGAGCAAGTTCTTCGAATGAAGAAAATTCCACTAGTCAAGGTTTTGTGGCGACACCACAGCGTGTAAGAGCTACATGGAAAAGCAAAAAGGAAATGAAGCAAAGGTATCCTCACATTTTCAATGAGATGCAAGAGACGTTCAATTTGTCGAATACGCCAAACCTCGAATACGGAACGGTTCGCGACGGATCGATGAATTTGTCGTCCGGATTGTGTCGTTGGCACTACTTGTGAATACCGTTTCATCACTACCATCACCACACTGAGAAGTTACGTATCGTCACATTCTCTCGATAGCACCTCGTCTAGAAATTCTTCACACAATGTCGCTCGCGAGGCTAACATCTTTGGCATTGATACTCTACTAAAGCAAGCTCTTCCTGCACACGAAGATGTTGGCTTCCGAAATTTGCGACCACATCAAGATGCTTCTTCTTCATGCGACCAAAGATCTTGCCCATGCATAGCCATGCACACGTCCATTGGTGATCAACAAGGGAGGATAACCGACCACCTAACAACCATGCTAAGCTGCCTTTTCCCCATGCACATGCAGAAGCGAGACCCCACGACCCCACTTTCCTCTTCGTTTAATCGGTCAACTAAGAGAGAGTTGTTGACTAAACGGCCACATCTCTCCTCTCTCTCTCTCCTTTGGTGGCCAGCGGACGAAGGCCCTCACATGCAAGAGGACACGTCCTTGCATGCAGGGGCTGAACGTCGAAGCTGCCTTCAAATTCCTGTTGCCATCGAATGCATGACTCACGGAGTCAATAGCCAAGAAGGAACGCGACCTTCTTCTTCGTTCGGTGGAGGCCAAAGTTCTCTATATTTTTACCATTTCTCTGCCCATCGACGACAACAGCGAATTCTTAGCCAAAGATCTTCCATAGCTCACCTCGCCCCTTCTTCTTGTAGTCGCCGACGCCATCCGCTACCTTCGTCGCCGTCTCACCGTCCTGTAGCTTGCCGCCAGCTGCTTCTCCGCCCGCTGTTGCACCATCCAGCTCACCTTAGTTGTGCTTGTAGCTGTAGCTCACGGTTCGCTTGCCGTTGATGTCACCGAACCTGAGGCAAGTCAATATCTACTAACCTATATTGTAATTCGGTCGCTGCCTGATGAGGTGCATCCCAAAAGTGTAGCTTTATGCTAGATTACTCGCTTCGAATTGTGATTTGGGAATCGTGGGATCGGCAATGAGCTGTTTTGAGAAAGAATTTAGTGTTGGTACGGTTATGTTTGGATTTAGGACTCATGAACGTACTGGTTTGGGATTTCAAAGTTTTTAGCTTCAACTTCATGTCGAGATCGATATTATCGACCTGCCGAACTGTGATTTCCAATATTGCAAGATACATGCACTATTTTGATAAAAAAAAATTAGCAAGTTTTCAAGGCATGATCGCGATCTGAGCTCACGCCTATGAAATTCGGATTTTGATCGGGTTGGAACGATAGAAAATCTCTTTGATTTATTTGGGTATTTGCACTTGAGACTTTATGTGAACTTGTTGCTGCTGATTTGGTATATCTCTAAAGTCTTTATCTCGCATTGCTTCATACCATAAATTGGGATTTTGAAAAACCAAGGAAATTTTCTATATTGGTGGTTCAAAAGTGTTTTGGCATTGAATTATTAGACTACTACACCATGGTTCATGAGTAATGAATGTCGTCAGTTCACGATGACGACGATGCCCTGGGTGTCGAGTTGCCTGGAGGATCGTAACGGCGATGCCTCTAGAATTTTGGGACTGGTGATCCCCGGAGGTTCCGGAAGGCAAGATGCCTAGAAGTGTGATGTAACACATTCTGAATGCCTACAACACATTCTGAATGCCTACAGAAATCATACGTGGTGAGCCCTGGAGGTCCCTCATGATGCCAGGTGGGGTGTGAGATGCCCGGAGGTGTGACGTAACACGCTCCATGCCCGGTGATTGAAATATGGAACTGGGAGGTCCCTCATGATGCCATGTAGGGTGCAAGATGCCTGGAAGGATGCAAACCTTGGTCCTTCTGGTTGATGGTGGTAGAGAGTCGAGATAAACTGAGTTTTTAAATACCTAAAGGTTTTCATTGTATTGCACTATTTGAGATTCTTAGGAACTTATGCATAGTCATTTCTTTGGCCATGTGCTTTGTTTTGGATTTGCATGGAATCGAATAATGATAGTTATACATAATATAGTTTAGTAGAACTCACCCCTCGTGGGGCTAACATATTACAGAGTTATAAAGATACCGTTGCAGCCTGCGTCCTTTGGTACTTTTTTATGGCATCCCAATCGACCTACGATGGGAGCAGACGGAGCACCTCGACCCCGACTTGGAAATCACCTTCATTCGGATTCAGGTGGTTCTTACTATAGACATCAGACTCATCTCTGGTCCTATACGCTCGAGTGAACAGGCGCACCGTAAGGCCATTGCCACTACCAGAGGATGACGATGGTGGCTCAAGTGGGGGTGGAGTAGCGGAGGACGTGGGAAGATGGCAGGATTTTTGGATACCAGTGCATGAAGATGAATGACGTTGTGAATAGATAGTGGAAGAGTCAGTCCAATTTTAGGTATTGCCAAATATAGGAAATTTGGCCTATGTGCATTGGTGAACGTCATCTAAACAAAAAAATATGTAAATAAAAGTGTCTGGTTGATATCTATGTGTATATATCGTGTGCATCATTTCAAGATTTAGAAGGAGTTGATGTATCCGCTTCTGCAGTAAAATTGCGCAGGGACCAATAAATAGTGTGATAGGTCATAAGATCCAAGGTCGCCGCAAGTTAGTGGTATCAGAAAAAAGGACATCTGAGATAAGGAAATGGCATGATAACCCTAATGGGCCGGGGGCCTTCGGAGTCGCCACATTGCTCCCTTGGTGAGTTGCATTGTCGTGATCATCCTTTGATCGCGGTCCGACTCACGATGACACCATGATCACGCATTGACACCGTTTGTCCAACACACATTTACACATGGCAAAAGGCAATATAACCACGTGGATTCTATCTAGGAATTTTATCCCCATGACAAAATCGTTGTCATCAAGGGGAATTACCTCTAGAGTCTCCTTGCTCCTCCATTGCCCAAGTTGTAGCTCCACGTCCCTTTCGAGCCACCCAGCTCCTTTCTTAGCTAGTAGGTTTAGTCTCTTCATGGCTTCCTCTTATATGAATAGATTGGATCCTCCCGTGCCCACGATCGCACTTATCGTGGTCTCTCTAATCCTTAAGAGCGCTTTTGGTAACGTTTCATTTCTCGGGAACAAATTTTTAACAAAGATAATTTTCTTTTTTTCTATTGCAAGGAACAATTTTTTAGTATAAGAACACGTTTGCTAACTGCAAAAAATTTCTACTTCAGAATAGAAATGCATTTAGTAAACTTGTATAATTTTTTTGCTTCTTTTAATTTTTTAATATTTTTTAATATTTTTCTTTTTTTTTCTTTTTTTTTTTTCTTCATTCTTCCTTTTGACTGGTTGCCGTGCTCGGCCATGGCCGGCAACTAGCCTCGCCTAGATCCGGCGAGGCCAAGCTTGCCCAACCACTGGCGAGGCTCAGCCTTGTCGGTGGGCCGGGGTGAGCTCGACCTTGCTAGATCTAGTCGATCTCGAGCCCAGCCAAGGTGAGGTCGACCTCGCACCACTTGAGTGAGGCCGAGCCTTGCCAATGATCTCGCCTAGCCACCGAGGCCACCGGCAAGGCTCGGCCTCACCGGGTCACCACCGGGCGAGTTCGGCCTCACCAAATCTAGGCAGCTCAAGCTCACCTAGCCAAAGCGAGGCCGAGCCTCACTGGGGGTCGGCGATGCTTCGGCAAGGTTGACAAGCATGGTCGAGGCTAGCGACCGACCAAAATAAAGAAAAAGAATAAGAAAAGAATAAGAAAAAAAGAAAAAAAGAAGAAAAAAAGTGTTTCTAAGTATTCAAGGGGAACAAAAACAAGTTTTTTCTGCTTTTTATTTATGTTCCAAATATGTTCCCAGAACAAAAAATAGATTTTTTTCTCGAGAAGAAAAAGTGTAAACAAACATGTTTCTGTTCTTTTTGTTTCCCAAACAAAAGAACAAAAAATTTTTCCGCGGAGCAGAAATACATTTTGCCAAACACACCCTAAGTCCACGAACATTAGTCCTTTAGGCTCTTTCGCCTTCTTGAGTTGATTGTGCTAAGGATTTGTAGCGAACCCAACTGCAACTCCTCCTTAGGCTCATCTTCTTTGCAAAGGGCGATCAACTTGGTCTTATTCGGGCAATCTCATACCATATGAGGGCCATCACAAAATATATATATATATATATATATATATATATTTATAAGTTCGGACCTTCCTTTGTCCTCCTCCGGCCGACTCTGCATGAGCTTTGGAAGGGTGTTGACACCTAAATTTTGGCGATCCGTTTAGTCATTTATCGCATTAAAAAATCAGGATTAATTTTAACCCCTAAAAAAAAAAAAAAAATTAATTCCATAACATATGGTCATTAGAAGCATATTTCATTTAATTGCATATTTGTTAGGCCGGCGGTGAATGGATTTTGGTGAATGGCTTTGAATATTGAAGCCAACAAGAGCATTAAACTGTGGATAAGTCGATAATTCCTCCATGGTGATTGATATTACATGGGTGTCCTAAATTGTTAAAAGTCAATTAAGAAATTTCCAGCATATTGGCACCGACATATTTGTGCATTTAAGGGAACGAATGCAAAGGAAGGACAGCATGTAAGCGGCCACCGATTCGAACATAGAGAAGCCCATCCACGTGAAGGAAAATTATGCGCTTTCCCATAATTCGGTCAACGTGGGGAGAAAGAAATTGACCAGCATTATTTTAAGAGGAAAGATACGAGCATATGCACAAAGGAAATTCGGAAGATCAGCATGAGAGGGGAATGTTGGGCACGTTCTGCATTGCGGGCATGGATTTGCAAAAAATATATATCGGCATTCGATCAATAAAGAGGAAAGGAAAGAAAATATATTTCAACGCATGCACAGAAGGAAACATAATATGCTTTCTTTCCTCATTGGTTTACGCCCTTTCAATATAAATTGACTCATTACAGACAAAAGCTGGGGGGCATTCTTCATACGAGAGAGAAAACACAGTGAGAATCGAGAGCGGAGAGGGAGCTCCTCTAGAAGCTCTTCACGGCCGTGACTTTGCTGAGTTCGTGGCCGCACCTTGACACCGATCTTGCTGCCGATCGTCTGTTGCATTGACAACGACCAGCTCTCCAGTGATCCTCCCCGATGATAGAGCAACAGCGTTCACTTCCAGTCAAGCCTTGATCAACAACCACGAAGTTTTGGGCTACAAAATGGAATACAAGGCCACGAAAGAGTGAGAGAAGGCTGCTTTCCTCGGTCAAAGACTTCGTTGGATCCAATTTCAATTATTTGCAAACACCTCAGTCCATTCAAGCCATCCCCTGACGTTGAAGTTCCACGGCTGAAACAGCCAAATTCGGTCATCGCAAGTCCCTTGCACCAGGCGACTCCGCTGTTGTTGTGGCCTTGCCGCGCAACGGAGCTGCTTTTCTGGTCTCGTCGTGTGGACAACGAAGCTGCTGCTCCCCCATCTCGGCGCGCCGCCCCTGCTTCATCCTACCATCGGTGGCGCTGCTGGGCTCGTGCCACATCAAAAGCCTCTTGGGCGCTCTTCGCATTAAATATTTTTTTGGCCTTTGCAGGTTAAGAGGAGAGCTTCAAACGGGGGTAAAAGGAACTGTATCGGGGGTTACATTAAAATATAGAAAGGCTCCTAAGAGGAGACGATCGGCAAATAAGAAAGCCCACTTTTGGTTGTGTCCGATAATATTGACGCAACCCTTTCGAGCCGAGAGCCTTCTCCACCGTCGAGTGCCGCGAGCGATTCCCAAAACGTTATCGTGAGCCAGCTACCGTGAAGCAAAGTTGATCGTGACTCCTACGATCCGATACCCGTCCAAACTAGGAAACAACAATCAAGGTAGGTAAAATTCCCATCTAAATTAATTCTTGAATATTTCGTTTGCTCAATTGAGGTATTGCATTCTTGGTTAAACCCCGAATGATGTTATCTTGTCCCATGTTTCCCGAATAGTCTTTCAAATTGGGAAATCTTCCTAATTTCGCAACGTACATATGATTGACGGTCCGATTTCATGCTCGAAATACGACCCGCGATCGTACGGAAAAAATCACAATCCGATCTCACGCTCGAGATACGATTCGTGATTTTATTTAAAAATTGGCCAATCCGATCTCATGCGCGAGGTACGATTCGTCAATTTATTTCCCAAAATTAAATGGGCATTGATGATATCTTGCTTGATTTGTTGCCGTGCTATCCTTGATGCCTTTATTTGTTTGTCCTCGTAAAATAAAAAAAGCATTTGAGTTAGATTAGATGCATGTTAGGATATTACTTGTTTTAGGTTATTTTGCATGTCTAGAATAGGAAATTTATTTATTTCTGAATTTCTTAAATAAAAATACCAAAAACATAAATTTAGGATGTTAGATTTCTGTTTCACTAGTTTAAATTGCATGTTTAATTATTTGGCAATTATTAATTTCGAAATAAATAATAAAAAGAGAAAAGGAAAAACAACAAAAAGTCATCATGCATATGTCATGTAGAGCTAGGGCATTCTTTGCACGTCATTGCATATTATGATAGATTGCATGCTTATTAGGAAAATAAAACCATGTGCACGTCATATAGAATTAGGTTCATACAATGCACGTCATTTAATGATTTTTGTTAGGCCCATTTAATTAGAAATTACATGTCATTAGAATTAGGTCATTTAGTTAATATTGCATCGCATATTGCATGATTTTCATTAAATAAGTGAAAACAAAAAAATTGCGTGTTAATTAGAAAACCATATCTAGGATTATTGATGTGGATTTTAATTTAACATTGCAGATGCTTTCGTTGCTTTGAGGTAAGTTTTGCAATTTATTTATTGTTTATTTGGGTGTTAAATTTGTGGATTGTGCACCGTATGACCACCTCACATGTTAGGGAAATAGATTTAAAATCAATCCAAACTGCTTGCCAAACATTTTTCAAAATAAAAAGAAAGGTACCGAAGGGCGTTAGAGAATTCTAGCGTAACCAAGTCCCCGTACCCATAGTCTCTGGTTCGTAGGAGTAAAGTAAATCTCCCGTTACTTTACTTGGGTTTCTAATCGACCCACCAAAAATAGAATAGTGGCGACTCCTAATTGAAAATCATTTGCATGTTAAGAACTTGAACCTAAGTCGCGAATTGGTATGGGCTTGGGAGAGCCCGAGCTAAGTTATACTTAGTAGTCCATTAGCCAAACCCTAGGTGGTTCACACCCCAAAAAATTGGTCGCGACAAAGGGCTAGCCGGTGGTCTTCCTCCAATCGGGAGATTGAATCTTCCCCGATCTCCCCCACTATTGGCTTTGTCCTTTAAACGAGTTCGATCGGGATGTGGAAGGTGCCTTATACTCCACGAGGGATTTGGCCACAGTTATGGCCATTGTGAGGTCTCCCACGTTGAACCGTTTCAATTCTTGCTTGGTCCATGGCTTGAGACCACTCATGAACTGGTAGTACATTTATGTTTCACTTATCGGGGGATTTAGAGTAGCAACTCCAAAACCGCTTGATGTCGTTTTTGCAACTTAATCTCGCCGCCCTCAAATTCCTAATCATCACGAGAAGAGAAAAAGGGGAAAGGTCGAGTTTAAGGGTATTTGATCACGAGAGTTTTCTCACAGCTTGCATTCCAAAAGACGTCATCATCTCACCTTTCGGATCAAGCCTCTCGTGAGTTCTCTCGATGAGATCGTGAGCTCTCCTAAGCACGTACCCTGCATGACGGTGGAGTGTCGTGATCCATACTCACACGAGCAACATACCTTAGAAGAAGGAGTCGGGTGTGGATATCACATTTAAGGGTACTTTTACCAAGGTAGCCCTCTCGACAAGTGCGCTTCGCTCATAAGGATTGCATCACTTCATTCTTTAGGGTACTCCCATATCAAGTATGCTAAACCATGGTAAGTTTCATCGAAACTCGTTACCATGTATGATGGGTTTATTTATACGATCTAGTTGTTTATAACAACCTAAAATAAGATTGAAGCTGCCACTAGCCTTGTTTTGGGGGTCGGCTAGAAAACCAATCAAGAGTTGGGAATATTTCTTTGATTCCTATGCAATCAAATATCTAGGTTCGGGAACTTGGGTTACACTAATATTTCTATTAGCACCATTTCGATACCTAAACAGTATGTTGTGTTTTCCTAACACGTTATGCGTTTCTTTTTACATTTTCGGGATCAATAATCCTAAATTAAGTGATCATGCGTGGTTGGTCATTTTCATTCTATTCTATTTCTAGAAAAACAAGAAAAGAAAGCAATCAATGGAATTGAAATTACGAGACAGTAAGTAAACAGTCAAGAAAATCAGTAAATCTACCATGCAATCCCAGAAAATATAAAATAGAAATACAATTGAAAAAGATGAGAGAAAGAGTGAAAACTCACAACTCGTCGGGTTTTATACAATCAATGGAACCTGAAACATATGTTAAGGAAATGAACAGTACATGGTAATGGTCGGAATGGACATCGACCTCCACCGTCTTCGCGCTTTCTCCATCTTCGAGGTTCTAATCTAAAATTAATCTAAGAAACTTATAATTAGGTGTATACAATGGAAAGAAACAAAATACATCAAAATAATCAAAAACAAGATATCATATCGAAATCAATCATTTAAAGGAAGTGCAATATGAAGTCAAATATTGGGCCCTTGGGGTCGGCCTTTGTCTTTCATGCGAGGGGTTCCACTAGGACACTTACCCAATCCATTTTTATGACTTATAGCAATTGTTGACCAATTGTATTCTCACATGGCCAATAACGCTTATAAGTCTCCTATTCAAGTGATCAATGTGATCCTAGGGTTTTCCTCGATATCATGTATCGACCTTATCATTCATCGAAAAGTCATATGCATTGCAAAAATTTAAATACACATGTAGGTCTATTGAATCTTATTTCTCAATCAATCAAGCAAAAAAGTGAACCATCGGCGGGTCACTTATTACCAAGGGCATACGCCAATCAACAAACACATGCAATTTCTAGTGCATGATGGGATTATATGTATGAGGGGTACATGTGATATTTCAAAAATATATTTCGAAATCATTCTTAAAAATTTTCGAGACAAAGTGACGTCTCAGCTATGAAAGGCATTTAATTGCCAAGGCTAGCCCATGACTCGCATAATTGTACTCACAAGCATTGCGGACATTTTGAATACAATTTAAACCGTAACTTTCACGATATCAAATTAGGATTTAAAAAGGTTTGAAAATATTCAAGATTAAGAAACATCTAGACTATGGAATATATTCAATTGCCAAGACTAGCCCGGGCCTCGCATAAATGCACTCACAAGTGTCGTAGGAATTTTGAATATAGTCCAAACCACGATTTTTCCTTAAGTCAAATCAAGTTTTGGAGAAGAACTTTTTAGAAATTATTTTTGAGAAACATCACATGTACCAAAGTATTTTTTAAAGATGCAATTTGAAAAGGCCGATTGTTTAACAATAAAAATCAAAGCATTTAGAAAACTTTCTGAACAAAATTGAGTAATACCCATTAACAATCTAACTATGGAAAAATTTCCTAATATGTACGACATGATAATGAAGAACGTTCATGAAGAAAGTTTTCTTAAACGAGCTACACATGAATTTACAAAAATTAGACAACAAGCAATAGCACATCAAAAAATTTGCCAAAATAATAGAACATTCAGCTAATGTCACGAGGATTTCTCCTATCAAAACATGTTTAAAAATAATCAAATTTATATACAACATAACCAATATGATGACAAGCAAGTTTTATTAAGAGACTAAGTTCGGATTCCGAATAGAAAAAAATGAAACAAAAATTTATCCAAACGGGGTTAGAATAGGGGTCCGAATTTTATCCCTTTTCCAGATTGTAATCTAGCTTTGAAAAATGGAAAATAGTCCAAAGATGAATGATTGACATGAAATTAGCAGCATTAGAAACTTTTAAGTGTGCCCCTACGTCTTCCTAGAAGAGCTCGAGTCGAAACTAGGTTAATTTGGTATCCTAATATCGAGATACTAAAAATGTGTGTATCGGTAATTAAGAAAACAGAACATAAGCATTCATTAGAAAACCTCAAAATCTCTCAAAGAATGCACAAACGACATGAAGAAATCACATGGGACTTAGGATTGAATGCGACAAAAAGTTTGGATAGTCATCTAATCCTAAGTCAGCATGCGAAATGTCATACAATTTAAATAATATGATTCGTGATTCCTAATGATTTGCTTAAGAATCCTAAGTGTGATGAACACTTTTTGTGAGACAAATTTAATGTGCGAGATGATACTCAAAGAACATGACCTAAACATGTATGCAAACTTTGCAACATGCAGTTCAATCATCAAGAAGGCATGATCATAAAAATCGAGCCCTATATGACTTAAACAAGCATGGAGATGTGCACACAAGGTTTTATTTCAACATTAAGTTTATAGAACAAGTATGATTTCAGCCATCCTCAAGACATGCATAAATCCTACCAAAAATCTCACATATAGAGCATACAATGATAAAGATTTCTTATTAAGAGGTTGAAACTCAATTAAGATCATATGAGTCATGGAAAAATGACAAAATAGACAAACTATATGTCCAACACTTGTTGCTACAATACCTTTATTCTAATGCATGCAATTGACTCACTTTGCCAATGTAAAAATCTTGCAAATCATGCATCAATTGAACATATATATAATGTATTTCAACTCTCATGAAGGATTTGAGACCAAATAGGTGCATTTCTAGACTCAATTTCATCAAAACAAATCTCGGATCAATGCACGACACACTGACCTATGTTCAGATCTAAGCAATTTTGATCTAGCTGAACATGTATAAAAATTTTGAAAAAAAGAAATACAGAACATGCACAACACCTGTACGAGCAACTTTTATGAAGGAAAGTTGTTTCAGAACTCAACAAAAAAATCGATACAAGGAAGATCAGATATCGATATGGAACAGATTGACGTAGGCTTAGATCTCGAGTAGATCCGACCTAGTTGAACACATCCAAAAATCATGAAAACATGGCAAAAGATGTACAAGAAAATTTTCAACAAAACTCAAGAATAAAATTTTGTCAAAAAATGATCACAAAAAGTGACAAAGCCAAAAGGCAAAATAGAATCGAATCGAAAAAGACATAAACTACTGCAGAATCGTTAATCTTCAGAGATATTTTTGAGGATCAAACGATGCTTGATTAGGCGTGCAACCTATCATTTCAAAGCTCGAGATGTCTATTATCTAATCCTATGAGGACTTGAGTTGAAACAAGGTCATTCCGGACCTCGTTATGGCCAAAACAGTGACCTATGTACAGACCTACGAAAATCACAAATTAGGTTAAAAAGTACAATCATTATTCAAATCATCAACAAATTATTGCGACATTCATACTCATTGATCTTAAGCATATAAACACTCCTAATCTTGAGTCATAGCCCCAATTGACTAACTCAATCTCACTTCATCGGATTCGAGTTTTGAATCGTTATCTTCGTCGTGATTTTCGTTGATTTCTATGGTGATTTATTGGATCTGCCACTTGGATCGAATTGGGACTCCAAGAATGTAGATCAAGCCACTGGATTCAGATTGGGATCAATTAAACCATCGGCTCAAGAAAAAAGAAGAAGGAAGAATCGATCCAAAATGGACTGGTTTTGACTTGCCGGGGCGAAGATCAAGCCGCGGTGAAGATTTGACAACCGATCTAATCTTCTCTCGTCCATAGCAAGTTCAAAGACCTCTAGTACTATAAATCATCAGCAGCTTGGATACTTGGGGGCTCCGACGACTGCTGGTTCGAGCCTAGAATGAAACCGGTCCAAGAGATGAACTTAGAGAGAGAGAGAGAGAGAGAGAGAGAGAGAGAGAGAGAGAGAGTGATTTGTTTGGGCAGCGGTTAGAGAGAGAAAAGAAGAGAGGCTTAGAGAGAGAATTTTCGTGCCAAATGAAGGCTCCTCTTTGAAAATGGAAGAAAGTTCATTTATATACTCCTCACATTAAGCGATTTCGATCGTCGATTCGACCCAATGGTCGAAATCTTGATCCAACCATCAAAAATCTATTTCGAAGGCTCTATCACAATCTCGAGGTGTCTGGTAATTGATTTAGTGTGTTTAATTTGCAAAAGACCAATACAAAAATGGGAATTGCGTCAAAATGTCCAATAATGGTTTAATTTGCAATTTGAAAAAATTTGAGGATCAATTTGTAAAATTTTGGATTGAAGGTGTAGAAGTTAAATTGGGATTGAGAGGATTCCGGGCGGTGGCTTGAGGCCAGAAACGGCCGGCAAAGGCCTAAATCGATTAGTCTCGCTGTGACGTCAGTTCGGTCCGGTGTGACTGGATTTTGAACAATTCTTGACCGGTTTGGTCTGGTTCTTGCTATTTTGTCCACTTCGGATCCCTGTGAATAAAATTTTTATGCAATTTGGCCCCTAAAGGACCAAATTGAAAAGGAATTTTATCTTTTTTATGAAGAAATTGACTAATTAAGATACAATTAAGCTAATCAAACCTTATGAACATGATCTAGGGGTCTTTTATTAACATAATTGAATGATTATCGAAGAAAAAATGAGTTGAAGCCATGGGTGCTTTGAATGGGCCTAACCGGCTAAAATGAACTCAATTATGGCGTGTTTGGTAATGATTATGTTCGGAACAAATTCTAATTAGAAATTATTCTTTGTTATTCTTTTCCGGGAACGATTCCTAAGCATTTTAAGTCGTTTGGTAATTGTCCAAAATTTCGATTTAGGAATAGAATTACGTTTGGTACCATGCTCATTGTTTTTGTTTCAAATCAATTTCTTTTAATTTTTAATAATTTTTTTTACTTTTTTTTTCATTTTTTTCCTTTTTCTCCTATTCTTCTTCTTCTTCAAGTGGCCAATCGCCGGATCAAGCTAGTGGTGAGACGAGGGCCACGACCTCACCGAAGTGTCACCAGCCCTCGGCGAGGCCAGCCCTCGTCGGCCGAGCCTCGCCGGTGGCCAAGTCGGCCTCACGGGGCTAGGTGAGCCTTGTCGGTGGTTGGGCTTGCCTCCAATGAGCTCGTCGGATTGGTCACCAGTGATCGGACGACAAACGACACGACAACGGCCGGCTGCGGGATGGCGGTAGATGAAGAAGAAGAAAGAGAAGAAGAATAAGAGAAAAATGGAAGAAGACTTGATTCTTAGATTTGTTCTTGGGAATAAGAATCAACTTTTTTTATTCTTGATTATACTCCAAATCTATTCCTGGGAACAAAATTTGTTACCAAACGCGATTCTGTTCCAAAACTACTCCTGGAACAAAAAATCAAAATAAGTTACTATTCAGATGGTTACCAAAAAAGGGCCTTAGTGTCACAATTACTCATTTGTGAGCTACCCATACGTAAGGTCACTTATCATATTCAAATTGACCTTGAATTGAAGTACTCAAGCTTAGGTCAAAAATGGATCTAAGCCTAATATTAAGATTGGACCTAGATTCATGAAATTAAACTATAGCCATGAATAGGTCAATTCGAATTTCGTTGAATGAAGCTTAATTGCTTGATTTTCTAATCCTTGTAATGATAAAATTCTTCAAATTGATGAGTTATGGTGTGACATTTTCAAAATCGATCTCGAATTTAGACTTATCTTAAGGAAATGACTGAGAAATAATCATCCATTCGCAAGTTATGAAGGATCGATTTTGGTCCCTAGTATGACCCAAAACGGCTATTTGTATATTGGCTCGATAGGTGCAAAATTTGAATTCTCAAAAGCGAGATTTCGAATAGTCCATAAACCAAATGTCAAAGAAGGAGCTACACCTAATTATGACTAGAATAAAAGTAATTTTATCTTTGGTCGATTTAGAACTTGAAACTAAAAAAATTCAAAAATCAAGATTCTTAATCGAATTTTGTATTTTTACACAAAGTCAAATTGGCACTAAAGAAATGTATTTGTACATTTTTTTTTTTGTTAAAGGTTTGACCAAAACTCAACTATTTAGTTTATTTTTCCTAAAATGTTGATTTTTTAGTCAAATATTTGAATTTTCAAGAAATTGATTTAAAAAGGTTAAATTAAGTTAAGTAGATTTTTTGAGTAAATGTCAATTTTTGACATGAGGTTGACTTTTGGTCAAAAAGTGGACAAAAGTCAACCCAAAAGTCAAATATTTGACTTTTCGGGTTTCTCATGAAAACGAGCTAGAAATTGCTTAAAATGACAATCTAAAAGAAAGAAATGAAAACAACACTTTTTGGTCGAGAGATGGGGCTCGTCATGATCGTAAATCCAAATCTCGATTTTTTACCTTTAATGACGTCAACTAAAAATTGTGTATCCAACAATAGTCGCGCACACCACCCTTGCTCGAGACATTTTAGCTCGTCGCGAGCTTCTTCCTCGCATAAGCGGGATAGTAGTTCCGTTGAACTTTGATAAATCTACCCCGGGTCATGATAGAATCCCCACATCTATCATCCGATCGATGACATTCACCACTACAATGCATTATAAGCTAAGTACATGGATGTAGTTTACCCAGATCGGTCGTTGTTGATGTGATATCTTGATTTTTAGGTTCTGTCTTCGATTGAATAAGTTGGCTTTTCATCGACACGCCTATGCTTATTTTCCGAGTTGGCCACTCACGAGATAACTAGTCTATCAAGTGAAGCCGTTAAAAAGAATCTAAATGCAATAGACTTGAGAATTAGAGTAGGAATCGACTTCTTCGACCATGCCCTATCTACAAGGGTCCACGACACTGCCAAAATCGATCGAGAGACCGGAAATATGTCTATTTGATAGAGGTATGTGATTAGTGTGTGGGTGATTCCACCTAATTGCAAAAATTCTGTCAAGTAATTTGCTATGCCGATTTTCTATCATTTACGTACTCTAATAATACGTATTTGAAACATCTAGATTTTACGACAGCCGAAGTCATCAATGTATCAAAGATGTACAATGTGGCTTGAAAATAATGGAAGCCACGGGTCAATTACTAAAAATTCCTAAAAGCTACCTGTAAGTTGGACATGCTAAAATCGCAGCAAATTGAAATTAACTGCGAATTTGAACTTGAATTCAGAAATTGAAAGTTCTATCATGTTACAATTCATTTGAGGAATGTCAACTCACATTTCGAATATTTTTTGCGAACCGGGATTTTCGTCAAAAATTCAAAGTAAGGATATTTTTACCGGAAAATCCGAGGACCATTTTTGTGTCGCATTTTGGAGTTTCAAGTTAGTTCAATTGATGAGGAAAAATCTGGGGACGATGGCACCTTGGTTGAATTTATGAGGACCGAAATAAGTTCAATTGGAGGAGAATTGAAGGGGAATTGAGTGAAATTGGATGGCCAATGGTCCAAATTCGTAGGCCAAGGGAGACAACCTTTTGGACCCATTGGGAAGCTTGTTTGCGAAGCTTGAAGGCTGCAAAGGGTGACATCCAAAGGGGTGGTAGGGCCAAACTCTAAGTGTTTTTAGATATTTTGTGGCCCCCTCCATTTCTAGCAGCTTCTTCTTCTTCATTTGCTATGCCTTTATCCATTGTCATAGCATTTGGTGCTTAGAGAACTAGAGAAACCGAGCTAAGCCTTCCCCCTTCACCGTTGACCGCCACTGCGGTCCAACACCGTCGCACGCTAGCTGCAAGCCCGAACCAGTCCGTGCCGTGCCCGTCCACCTGTTCTTGCTCATCCCGCGATCCCACCGTTCCCCACGTGCCCTAGTCACCGTCAAAGCTCATTTGGAGCCTCGCCGTCGCTGTTTCAGCCACCATACGCCACCGTCGAGCCACGCCTAAGTCGTTGCAGCCATCGTCACCCCTCCTTGCCGCTTTCGGCCGCTCAAGTAGCCCCTTCAGCCCAAGGTCGGTGGCCGAATCTAGCAAGGGCCGTGAGCCTTCATGGCCCGTTTAAGGCCCATCCGATATTCGTTTAGTGTTGCCACAAGCTTGGTTATTGCACACCTCTGCGTTGTCGTCGCCATGGACGCACTAGATCGCTAAACCGGTGAGTTTACTTGCTAAACTCTGTTTATGGAGTTAATTATGCTTAAGGGATGATTAGTTTAGGTTAATTATGGATTAGGTGATTAGTTAGCATGAATTAACGATTTAATTATTCGTTTATGCATATTAGGTTGTTAGAACGGATAGATTAGGGGTTAAAGTAGTCGTATTATTTATCTTGATAGGTTCGAAAATATTCTAGGCCCGTTTAGGTGGTTAGATTAGCATTTCCAGCCTAAGTTTCTATTTATTGCATTTAAATTGAATTATTTAATTAATTTTGGTATTTATTTAATTATTTAATATTTTCCTAAAATTATACTTAGGATAACCGATGACTAGAATTTCGTGTTGATTGCAATGGTGTGGTTTATTTAATTGAGTGTTAAATTGTACAAATTGAGTGGTGATTGTAAATTTGAGTATTTAATTCAAAATTTGGGAATTTTGGTAATTATTTAGAAATTATTAGGTATCGGGTTTTGACACCAAAAATAGTTTTATATATTATATAAAACAGCATGATTTTAAAAAGAGGATGTCAATTTTTCGAGTTTGATCGGCATGTACCTACACACGATTATTTTCACCGTGTGTTTTTAATACGAAGAAAATGGGCCAAGTACGTTATTTTAATTAGGACATTTGAGTGCAAAAAATGAAGTATTGGTCGAAAATTGGATGGGTGCATGAATGGTTATGAGAATCCGTCTCAAGCTATTAAACTCAATGTTGCCCCTATGGGATGCCCTACCAATGGATGCCGATTGCGGTTGAGGTTGGACCAATGCTTCTTTATGGAATGCCGTTGACGTAGTGATGTTGCCGTGTTCGATGGAGCGAGACAAAGCCTGCTGGCTATGCCGTAAGACCGCCAAACATCGAGTAGGTCGTGCCCATGTGGCCGTGATTAACAATTGGAACACATGCTAAGTGAAATTGACGCGTCGGATTATAAGATAAAATTGTATGGCACGGAATGGGACGTGTCATAACAATTTGGCCATATAATCGAGACCTCTTATGTTTGTTGAGATGAAAGTGTTGGCATTCCAATTGTTTGAGCATGAATACTGTTATGTGATATGAATTGTGCTTTGACATGCGAAGGATCTGAGACGAGGTAAGTCTTTCTGATCGTGTGGCTGTGTGGTTAGGACGCCTTAGGCGTATTTCCTTCATAGTTGGAGTTTAGGGGGTGAACTTACTGAGATATTGTCTCACCTCGTCGTGGACTCAATATTTTCAGGTCCTTAAATGGCAGTTCCTCAGGAATGTTTTGGACAGTCACGGGCTATTACGGGCGGGGGATAGATGTTCGAATCCCTAGTAGTCATTGGGATTATGAGTTGATGTGACCACCGTTTGGGTCGATGAGGGCCTACCTGAAAGGGTACCTTATCAATTCAGGGCATGGTTCCATTACGGACTCAATGGATACCGGTAGGTCCCCTCCCGGGGTTTTGAGATTCTCGCGGTGGTTGTCGATGCCACTTTGGCGGGTGCGGTTAGCCCTCCTAATGGAGCTGTAGAGGACCCGGTGCCGAGGCCGGTGGAGTTTGAAGGATCAATGAATGTATCCAATTAGTAGGTTGTAGGACAATTCCTTTTGAAAGCCAATCTTTTGTAGACCCTTGTTAACAAACTCAGCTCGTTTATAAAAGTGTTTAGTTTGATGTGATTGTCTTGCTTTCCTATCCCAAGTTGTTTGTTGTCAGGGGTGTTTAATTCGCTTCTACATGTGCATTTACATGAATGGGTCGGGGCGTCTTTGGACGTTGCAAAATTTATCGACCACCGAGGGATGGACACGCGCTCGAGAATCAGGGCGTGACAATTGATCCCCATGGCTTGGAAGTATTGCTCCATATACCATAAGAAATTATCTACGTCTTTGGCCATCCGCGAGCCTTTAAACTCCTTTAGCTTGGGTGCATCCGTTCGTGGACCTTGCATGTTGATCACCTTGTTCACGTGTGCTACTTTCGATTCGGCGAGCTTCCCTTTAGTTCCACTATCTCCACACGAATAGCCGCCATCATGGCCTCAATGACTCATCCCGTTGTGCGAGTTCTACCCTTAAGGTCCCTAGTCGGGGTTCTCCCATGCTAGCCTTGAACTCTTGTACTTTAGCCATGAGCTCCTCCTTCTCGGCGTCCACTACATCCACGGTCTCGGTCAGGTCATCGGCTGATCCTTGGACTTTGGTGACAAACAACTT
>NC_052614.1:50750230-50808795 GCF_016545825.1 Eucalyptus grandis
GTGGAGGAACTACATCTAAATATGACTAAAATAAAAGTAATTTTATTTTTGGTCGGTTTAGAACCTAAAATCGAAAAATTCAGAAAACAAGGTTCTTAATCAGATTTTGTAAAATTTTCGAAACAAAAGTCAAATTGACACTAAAAGAAGATGATTTGAAGATTTTTGATTTTTCCAATTTTTTGGTCAAAGGTTTAACTAGAAGTCAACACTTTCCTAAAATGTCGATTTTTTGGTTAAATGTTTGAATTTTTGAAAAAATTGATTTGAGAAAAGTGAAATTAAAGATAAGTGGCATCTTTTTGGATAAAAAGTCAAATTTTGACCCAATGTTGACTTTGATCAAATGATTGACCAAAAAGTCAACATAAAAGTCAATCGTTTCACTTTTTTTTTTTTTGGGGGGGAAATGAATTGGAAATCGCTTAAAAACAACACAAAGGAAGAAACAAAGAACAACACTTTTTGGCTAAGAATAGGCTCTATCGTTATCAAAAATCCAAATCTCGATTTTTTACATTTTTTCGACGCGTCAATTAAAAATGAGGTGTCAACAATTGCCTCTCTTTGAGTGAGAGTTCGAAGAGGTTCCACTCAAAGATTAAATTGATACCTACAATTTTTTGTCGACTCCACTTTGGGGAAAGGAAAATGACAAGAGATATCATTTGGTTAGGGACATGCCTGGGCACTTACCTTCGCTCATTGGAGTGTTTGGGTTGTTGTTCGTGATCTTTCTCTCCATTTCTCTCATGGGGTGGAATAAAGACAATGAGATTGTTAAGGAAAAAAATGGTTTAAGGATAACTACTACCATGATGATAAGGTTTAAGGAAGACCTAAAACCTCAAGCCAAGGTTTATGAGGATAACCTAGAACTTGAAATCAAAGTTTATGAAGATAACATAGAACTTGAAATCAAGGTTTACGAGGATAATTTAGAACCTAAAATCAAGGTTTACGAGGATAATTTAGAACCTGAAATCAAGGTTTATGAAGATAACCTATAACCTAAAATCAAAGTTTGAGGATGACCTAGAACTTAAGGGACGGGGTTCAAGGTTTACCAGAAACTAGGGGGAAGAGGTTTAAGGTTTACCAGGAACCTAAAAGACAAGATTAAAGGTTTATCAAAAACCTAAAAGACGAAATTTAAGATAAACTAAGAACCTAACGGATGAGATTTAAGGTATACTAGGAACCTAAAAGATGAAGTTTAAGGTTTATCAGCAACTTAGGGGACAAGTGTATGATTTAGGATCATCAAAAATTGAAAATAAGGGGTTATGGTTTAGGATGACCAAAACTCAAAAACAAAAGATTATGGTTTAGGATTAACAAAAACCGAAAACAAGGGGTTATGGGTTATGTGGCATCGACAATCCAACCCCGATTTTCAAAACGGAATTACATTGGCATCCAATCTTCGAACAGGGATTACAATAAGGATTGGTAGACTCAAAAAACTCTGAAAATACCACCTTGAGACGAAAACTTGGTTTTTCATCGGTGGGACGCGAAAGTTCAAAAAAAGTGGATGTCACACCTCAAACCCCGAACACGAGCACATCCCTCAGCGGTCAATTAAAATTGCAACATCCCAGGACGTGTCGCCGACCCATTCTTTTTATCTTTCAATTAAGCACATGCGGAAGCGAATTAAACACAACACCTAGTCAATCATCAGAAACAGGGATAATAAAACATGCCAGCGATTTTCACAAACTGCGCTTTATACATATATCAAGTTAACCCTACGAGTTCATATTTACAAGTCTATCAAAAGTGAACTCCGAGGCAACCGACTAGCAAAAAGGGGTCGAGGTCGGGGCTAATATCCAACTATACAACTCCTACCCCTTTTACAACCTCTACCCTAATATCCAAACTTGGCTCTAAGCAAGATGTCGGGTAAGTCACCAAGTGAACACGGCTCCTTGGGCCCTACTGGCTCAGTATCTAGATTTACAACGACACCTTCCACGATGTTTATATCCATGGGGTCATTGTCCCGCGCAACCCCACTTCCTATGTGCAGCCCATCAAAAATGTGCATGGGACCCTCCCGATTACCGTTTGAATTTGTAAAATACCAAGCCTGGAAACGGTGGGGCACGTTGTAGCCCAAACCCTCGTCGACCCACATCGTAGTCACAACCCGCTCATGGAAACAGTCGGTCCTAAGGATATGATAGAAGGTATTATCCACCTCCATATCCCATGGAACCCCAAACCATACCAAACATGTCTCCATACTAAGGACCTAAAAAGGGTTAACCACGATAAGGTGAGAGAAATCTCGGTGAGTCAAAACCCTAAACCCCGATTATAATGCAAATTCGCCTCGAAGGCGATCCTAAACACCCACCATACAAAACTCACCTCGCCTCGGCGCATCCCTACACATTAGCTCATCACATATGCTATTATCAATGCAACAAGCGTAATTAATAATCGGAATACATGATTCTCATCCTCAAACATTCACATGGGTCCCGATTATAAGGTAAAATCGTTATGACAGGTCTCATACCATGTCACACAATTTTGCCCCATAATTAGGCACAACTATCATAACCATTCAGGTGTGTTCCAATTATTACGACTCATTGGCCACAGCCAACTCAAAAGTTGATGATCATCCGGTGTAACCGGACATCGTCCCGCCCCATTGGGCACAACATCATCCCGCGTACTCATACGCCTCGGGACAACATTCCATAAAGGAGCATTGGTCCAGCCTCAACTGCGACTTGGCATCTCGTTGATATGAGGGCATCCAAACTTAATCAAGCATCGTTCTGCATAATCATACGCATCAGGACCGGTTCATTACCCCGTATAATCATACATATCAGGGTATTTAGGTGATCACACAAGCACACCATCAATCAAACCACTTTTTATTGGTGTTATTTAGCCAAGAAAACGAATTTCCCTTTTCAAATAATAAACCTGCAACTTTTTTTTTTTTTGTTCAGAACTTTCCGAAATAAATTCGTACGTACTCACCTACTCAAAATTAATCCATCAAAATTTGCACACACCTAGTTTAAAACCTCATTGTTTTATTGAGCAAATAAGTTTTGGCATCCAAACCTGACACCTCATTGTTTTTTCTATTTAATTGCCCACAAGGGCATCTTTTGCAATAACAATCAAAGCCAACATAGAGCAACCAATATCAAAACACCACACATAAGTTCTCAGCAAGCCAAAAGTCAACCACATCACAAAATGAACATTTTTCCAGCAAGCAAGACACCAAGAACAACAACAAGACCACAACCAGCCCTAACTGGCAGAAATCGAGTCCACTTGCATGTTTCCAAGATTAATTCCAGAAACATAACCAAACGAATTCAGAAAAATCTCAAATTTGAATTTGTTATAAATGAAACTTAAAATAACACTTTTTATGAAGACACCTTGATCAAGATCATTCTAGAATAAGAGCAATAAATCACCCAAACCGTTACCAAAACTGTGTCCGTGTCCAGAAATTATGTTTTCCAAAATCAATTTGGTTCAAGTTCCAAAACTTGTCTATTTGCTCTGAAATTTGACTATGTTAAATTAAAAGATGCGATGAAAAACTTTTGTGAAGAAACTCTTTTGAAAATCGAACCCTAAGAGTCGATAAAAATCCTTTAAACACCAAAGGAGGGTGAGCGGCGAGGCTCCGGTGTCGTCGGATCTTGGCTGAAAACAAAATTGCAGAAGTGGGGAAGTGGATTTGGGGAAGATGATGAACAGTAAAGGTCAAATCAACCTTTACTGTTTCGGCCGCTTCCCCCTCAAACTCACTTCTCTCTTTTACTTTTTCCTTGTGTACTTTCTGCAGGAAAATTTTCTTTCTCTTTCTCTTTTCTTTTCTGAAGTATTTTCTCCAGAGAAAACCCCCCACGGATGGCTTCTCTCTTCTCTTTCACTTTTTACTTCTTTGTCTTCTTTTCCTTCGAACCGAGAGAAAAAAAGCCCCTTTTAAAACCCTACGTACACACCCTTTTATAGGCCAAGATAAAATGCAATCCTTTTGTGAATATTTCATCCGACGAAAAGATTGTCTATAACCTCCTAATCATCAAAATATTTTATTCTCCTTATCTCCAAAATATTTTCTACTGATTTTTAAAAGATAAGATCATAATCCTGATTTTCTTAAATTCTGAAAATCCTCATTTCAAATCTCAATTTTAGAAAATGGGCTTGGGCCAATTTGTACTCTCCATGGGCTTAGTCCGACCTGCTAATTTAAAACTCAACAACACCAATTCGACCCATCCACCACCGGTCTAGTAAATAAAATGCAAAAAATGCAAACTCAAAATAAATGCACCTAAAAAATTATATGCTATGCGATTGAATTATAATATTTTTTAGGGGTTAAAAATTAATCCCCAATTTTTATGCAATAAATGACTAAATGGGTTGTCCAAAATTTAGGTGTCAACAGCTGCTCCTCTTTGAAGGTGAGCTCAAAGAGGTTGCCTTCAAAGACAAATTGAGATCTAAATTTTGACCATGCAAATGCACCAAATGATTTTTTTTTTTTAAATTGGAAAATGAATTCCATTTTTTTAATGCAATTATATGATGTGTGGAAATGCTAATGCTAATGCATGATGTCAAAGGAAAGAACGTACCTACAATTACTTCCCAATTAGTGCGGTAAAGCATCTTGAGGTACATGATAAATCACTATTTACTCCACAAGTACCCGACTCTCACTCAGGTTTCTTGAAAGGTGAAATAGATCGAGACATTCAGATCCAGACTGAGATGTCAAGATTTTTTGAAAAACTCAAAATACCGAGATCCAGACTAAGGTATAATGAGAAGGATTGACAAACATTCACATCCAGAGTGAAATGTTTGAATGAAAATAATCAAGACATCCAGATCCAGACTGGGATGTCAAGATTTTTGTACTTGAGATACCTAGATCCAGACTAAGTATAACGAGAAAGGTCGAAAAAACATTCACATCCAGAGTGAAATATTTAATGAAGAGAATTGAGACATTCAGATCCAGACTGAGATGTCAACATTTTGAAATGCAATTTGTATGCAAATGGTAAAGGAACTTACCTGGAATATCTTACCTTCAAGGAGGGTAGAGTGATTCAAGATAGTTGGTGTTACATGTTCAGGACTCGTACCTTTCTACGGTCGCCTAAAATAGTAACGTGGCTTTGCAAAGAGACTACTTCCTAGGACTCGTACCATTCTACGGTCGCCGAGTATGACAGTATTTGGTTGTGTCTAGGACTCGTACCATTCTACGGTCGCCTAAACGGGGATTTACCTTCTAGGACCCGTACCATTCTACGGTCGCCTGAATAGGGAAATAAGTTTTTTCTAGGACCCCTAGCATTCTATGGTCGCCTAAACGGGGATTTACCTTCCAAGACCCGTACCATTCTACGGTCGCCTGAATAGGGAAATAGGTTTTGTCTAGGACCCGTACCATTCTACGATCGCCTAAACGGGGATTCACTTTCTAGGACCCGTACCATTCTACGGTCGCCTAAAATAGGGAATAGGTATTGTCGAGGACTCGTACCATTCTACGGTCGCCTAAACGAAAAATTGATTTTTTCAGGACCCGTACCATTCTACGGTCGCCTAGACTGATGTTTTACTTGGCTTGGACCCGAACCATTCTTCGGTTGCCCAGCTTTGCGACAGAAATCATTTGACCAGGACCCGAACCATTCTTCGGTCGCCTTAATCAGATTAAATCTGGAGAAAAATCTTAGGGGGACAACTCCATTGAGTGTCGATTAAAAGGGACTCTGGGCTAGAAAAGCACACCAGGTCAATATAAAGGGACATCGGGCTACAAAAAGCACGCCGAGTCAATAAAGAGGGACTCCGGGCTACGAAGGCACGCCAGGTCAATATAAAGGGACTCTGGGCTACGAAAGCACGCCAGGTCAATATAAGGACACTAGGCTACGAAAGCATGCCAGGTCAGTAAAGAGGGACTCTGGGCTACGAAAGCACGCCAGGTCAATATAAAGGGACAGCTTGACCAAGTCAAGTGTCAATGCACTCAAAGGAGAATACCTGCACAATGACGAGTATTTTAAAGCATGGTAGAGATACTTACCTGGTGATATCTCTAATTCTTCGGGATATGCCTTTTGGAATTTAGATATCCTGTGGAAGTCTTTCACCTCATGGTGGAGGTTTCTCATATTCTAATATCATGAAACATTCTGAAAGGAACTTGAATTACCTATCGACATGATTTAGAGCAAAAACTGATATGCATTCATCAAAGAGATAAGCAATCTAAGCTACTCTAGAATGCACATTTCAAAATTCAGTGAGGTTTTTATCAACTCAATCAGGCTTTATGCATAATGACATTTGTATCACCCAAATTTCCACTGGAGAGAATTATCATTCAAGACAATCTTCACTCACGACATGGATTTCTTAAAAATACTAAATGAGAGACTTTCGATTAGAAATGACTTTCACTCACTCTCATTTAGAATGGCTATTTTATGAGAATCACTCAATTTTATCATATCGACATGGGTCCGAGTATTCTCGCAAGCAGTACGATCTTACCAATCCGAGAGGTCTTTAACAGGGACCATAATGAGGACTTGGTCAACGGCTTAACAAGAGGACTCTTTGAGTCAAAGCTATTGAATGAATTGTCTTGTAATCATCTCCGGGTTTACAAGTCAAGAACCCTGCAAAATGAAAAAGAACTAATCTTGCTCGCACTTCTTCGAGCGATGCTTATAAACATATGAACTCCTATGTTAATTCAAGTGCCCTAATCTGAAGAGACTTTGTAAGGGACGTAACGTAGGTTGGGTTCATGGGTTGAGAAATGAAAGGATCATTAGGCTCAAAATGTATGTAAAAGATGTGAGATGATGATCATCTTGGCATTGCCACCAGTTTTCTTTTTCACCATTGGAGATTGTCTTCGTGAAGTCCCCCATTGATTGTAGAAACTCGGCATTTGAGTTCTTTGACTATTGCTCCATTGGGATTCAATTCTTGTAATTGACAGTCACCTATCTTGACTCTTTTTTTCATCTATGGGCATTGGCCTTGCTTTTACCAGGCACACTACTTTTTATGCCCCCTAGTTTTCATTCACTTTTTTCTTCACTTCTTTTCATGGGCATCGGCCTTACTTTTACCAGGCACATTGCTTTTTCATGCCCCTTAATTCTATTTTGAATTCAATTCTTGCGCACAATGCATGCGTCAAGCAATTACACTTTGAATGACACTCAAACTTTTCAAGAGTCTTCATTTGCCTTTTGCTTAGCCCCAGTGTGGGGGATGATCATCAACTGGGTTTAAAAGAAATGAAATTGTAGGCTCAAGTGGGCTATGCAAAGGATATAAGTATATAGGATAGAGAAAGAAATGCTCTTCGTCATCCTAAGGCACTTGAATTAACACATGAATTCACTGTAATAGCATGACTTGAAGATTGATGCAAGTGAGAGCAAGAAAATTTCAATTCATTTTCCTCACCTCATGATGCCATTTGATCTCTTAGTTGCCCCGATGTGGGGTGATTCTTGACAGGGGTATTTGAAAATAATATCCATAAGTGTATTGGCTTAAAAGGGTTAAGCAACGGATCACCTGTAGTGTTTGGGATAGAGATGTGAATTGCCTCTCATCATTTCGGTTGACGTACCTTTTGCGAGAGAACTCTTTACCTTATGGATATGAACCTTCCTACACTCATCTCACAAGTGTATGAATATCGGACTGTGTATAGGATAGGGTTTGCCTTTCATCATCCCGAAGTATTCCATTTGACACATTCAATTTATCTCACATAATTCATCAAGGAATAAAAATGCAAGATTTGCAACAAATTTGAACAATTCAATTTACTGGGGCAATTTACTCATCATAGAAATGCCTATAGCTCAAAACATGACATGGTAAATTCTATCATGGATAATACTTCTTGAAAGCATTAGAATTTATTGGAGTTTGAAAACTCACGACCATTCATTTCTACTAGGATGGCACCTCTTGGAAGTACCTTCCTTACCACATATAGGTTGTAATTTGGAGCAAACTTGCCCCCAAGATCTTCCACCGGAGAGTGATGGTTCTCTTTTACTTGCCCCAAATCTTTTTTTATTGCAAGTGCGTTGTAAACATGTTGATCACAAGTCAAGTTTATGATCATTGAAACTTGATATGCTATTCTCAGATGTCCCTTGTCATAACGAGTTATAGAATTATGCTCTGAGACAAAAAACAAATGAGTCAGACAAACAAACAAGTTTAATCTACTACAAGCTTTGGAAAAATGCTTTTTTTTTTACAATGAAATGCTTTTTGCTTTCAAAAAGGTTTTTTGGGAGGAAACATGAGAAAGTCCAGCCCTCAGGATTTCTCCGTGGATGATATTTTTCTTTTTCATGGTTGGATATCGTCATTGGACTGGTTTGGAGTACACCGTCATGTCCTCAAAATTTGAAATAAAATTGTAATTTCATTGAATAGAATCAAATGAATTACATTATTGGAATGTAAATTGTGATTCCTAACCCCTAAAAAGAGAAAACATCAAAAACAATTCCTAGAAAGCGAGAACGATTCCTAAAGAGCAATAAGAATTCCCACGAAGGGGAAGGTGCAACAGTAGCAAGTTACTCTTGCAGGCTAACGTCAATGTCCTCCGAAGGTCCTTCGTCATTGGCTCCTATGAGGAGGTCATCGAATAGACCTGTGATTCCTTCCAGGGCGTCATCAAAGTTCTCTGTCTTTGGAGACGTCAGATCGTCCATGTCATCCCATCCACTTGGAACTATGCTGCGGGAGTCAAAGTAAAAGCTGGGAGGAGCCGAATACTTCACCAGATAATCAAACTTGCCACTAGGCTGCCCCAGAGTGTCCATCACTTCCACTTCATCTTGCCCCATCTTAGGGACATTATCAAGTTTGGCAATGACTAGTGGATTATCTTCCAGTTCAGGCATGTCGCTATTGCTCATTTGGGTCTTGTATTCCTGCTTCGAAACTACTACCTCAGGGAAAGCAGGTGCAGGAGTCAAATCCGCTTGGAGGGATTGGATTTGGGCTGTCATGAGTTGCATAGAGGTGAGCAACTGTTGGAGTTGGTATTCCATAGCGGAGATACGATCATGCATTTCAGTTTGGTCGCCCATTTTAGCTCTTGATCGCGTAATGATAGGCGAACGTGAGGGATCCGTTATCACCTAATTCAAATGAATGAAAATATATAAGTATGAGGTGCAAATAAAGAATCAATCCATGACAATGATCTATCAACTTTTTTTTCATCATTTTTTCATGAAAAACTCTTACAAGGAGGGAATTTCCTAAAGAGAGCTAGAAAAATAGACATCCTAGTAAAATCAAATTTCCTAGACATGAATTGAAAACAGATTCTCCAAAGTTTTTTTTATTTTTCCAAATGATTCATTGCATGGCAATTTCCTCATTTCATTTCTAAAAGGAATTAGATCAAATGACTATATTAGATTGTCATGGACAAACCAAAAGCATGACAAAATAAATTGCATAGTATAGGGATAGAAGACTTACTTCACAAAGGAAAATCAATGGCAATCACACAGACATGCACGTGAGATGTGAGGCTCGATTTCTACTCTAAATAGGCTTAGCAAAGTGAAGCCACAAGGATGATCAGACTAGCTACGGGCGTGTGGACTATGTCTGGTCCTCATGACTCCGGCTTGGTCAAAGAGCCAACCCGAGTCGCGGGCATGCGGACCGAGGTGGGTACTCTTGACACTATGAAAGAAATTTCGGGATTGAAATGGATGACTCGTACTGCGAGCATGCGGTCGAAGTGGTATCCATCTCAATACCATCCTAAATAATCATATGCGGCCTAGGTCCGGCGGCAGGTTGTGTGTGCAAAGTGTAGTGATTTATGCAAAGCATGCACAGCAATTTAAATCAAACAACACTTCAAAAAAAAAAAAAAAAACCATACATCCCTAACTCCAACCTACAAGGTAAGGGTTAGCAATCACTTCTCCCCTTATACCTCCCAATCTGCAAGAATATTTAACACCTAAATGTTAGGGACGTACCTGGGATCCTCGCTGCCAAACAAAAATATTTTTCAAAAAAAGAAAATTGGCCTAAGTCCACTAAGAGTTTCAACTCAAGTCCCTAGCAGAGTCGCCAAGTTGTCGCGACCAAATTTTTTCGGGGTTTGGACCACCTAGGGTTTGGCTAATGGATTGTTAAGCCTAGACTTAACTCGGGCTCTCCCAAGCCCATACCAATTTGCGACTTAGGTTTGAATTGTTAACATGCAATTGAATTTTAACTTGGAGTCGCCACTAATCTATTTTTGGTGGGTCGATTAGAAACCCTAGTAAAGCAACGGGAGATTTACTTTACTCCTACGAACCAGAGACTAAGGGTACGGGGACTTGGTTACGTTAGATTTCTCTAACGCCCTTTCGGTACCTTTCTTTTTATTTTTGAAAAAATATTTGGCAAGCAATTTTGATTGATTTTAAATCTATTTCCCTAACATGTGATGTGTTCATGCAGGTGCGCAAACCACCAATTTAACACCAAGAAAGCAATTAAATAATGCAGGACTTACCTCAAAAGCTACGAAAGCATCTGCATTGTTAAATTAAAATCCACATCAACAACCCTAGATATGGTTTCTAATTAACAAGCAATTTCTTTCTTTTTGTTTTCACTTATTAAATGAGACTATAATCCATATGCAATGCAATGCTTTTAATCTAATATGAAATGATACGGCATGGCAACATGTCCAAAACATATGAATAAAAATTCTATGATCTCTTAATGAACATGCAATTGTTAAATATGCAATCTAAATTAACCAAAGTGACTTAATTCTAATGACGTGCAATGCAATGCAATGACGTACAAAATTATTTCAATTAAAATGACATGCGACATTACAATTTAATATGCGAGCTATATGTCACGCGACATTTATTAAATGACCTAATCCAATGACGGATAATTTCTAATTAGAAATGAACCTAACAATAATCACTAACATGACATGCATTTGACATTTTTTTTATTTTAAGAATGCAATCTATCCTAGAAATTGCAACTAATTTATCCTAAGACAAATTTTATGAAATTTGAAATGATCTAGCTAGATTAAGATTCTATTTAATTTAAACTAGGGATTAAGTCATATTAAATCCTAATTTAAACTAAGATATTATCTAAATCTAAAATGCAATTTATCTAAAAAAAGATGATCTAAATTTAAAATGAAATGTGCAATTCTAATCTAATATGCACAATGATCTTTTTGTGGTTTTCTTTAAGAAATTCGAAATTAAAACAAACACATAATTAAACATGCAATTCAAATAAAAACTAACCTAAATGATTGCACTTTCTTTTTTTGGATTTTTTATTTAAAAATTCATAATAAGATTGCAATCCTAAATATGCAAGATGACAACAAACCTAATCCTAATTGAGATTTTTTTTATTTTTTATTTTACGAAAATAAGATTTGACTCAACCAACTTGACAATAGTAAATCGAACAAAAGATAAGATTGATATCCAAAAATTGACGAACCATATCTCGCGCATGAGATTGGGTTAGCCAATTTTAAATTAAATCGAGAATCGAATCTCGGGCTTGAGATCGAATTGTCGATTTTTGTAAGGGATTGCGAGTCGGATTTCGGGCGCTAAAATCGGACCGTCAATCCTCAGCTTGAGGGTCTATTTCATGTTGGAATATCAATAATATACTAAGGAACAATTCCACTAAAACAGAATATTAAAGAAATAATGAAAAATAAAAAAATAAAAGAAAAACTACCTAATCTGATTTTCCTTTTTTTTTTTTCTTTTGTTGTTTTTCCTTCCTTTCTACGCACACAACGTGGGATCTCAAGGGGAACCGACCGATCGTCCGGTGAAGGGGATCCGGCGAGGGCGGCTGCGCAGCGACGCGGGGACGTGAAGCGCGACTACTGGGCATCACGAACGGGGCACCTAGTCGTCGAGTCACCGATCTGCTACTCGTAAAGATTCGAGCAGCGGGGGAGCGGAGCAATGGCGAGATCGGGTACGTCCGGGGGCTCCGGGTGCGGGAGTCGCGGATCGAGCAGGACCAGCATTGGGCGGATCGGTGTCGGCAGAAGCTCCGGGCAGCAGGGCACAGGGATTCGGCGGTAGCGTCGAATCGCGAGGTTGAAGCCAAGGTTGGGCGAGGCAGGGCGTCGAGTCGTCGCGGCGAAGGTGCGTTGGAGGCTGGCGTCGCGGTGCCGGTGCAACGCACGGTCGGCGCGTCGGGGTCTTCGCGAGTTGCAGCGGCGGCGTGAGGAGTGGCTCCGGCGTCACGAACCAGCACGGATTGGAGATGAGGCGAAGCACGCGGATTGGCGAGGCAGCAGCAGAAACCTGGCTAAAAGCGCCGATGACGGGCCGGCGTGGGTGCTCGTGGATGGACACTCCAAAAGGAGGGTGAGCGGCGAGGGCTCCGGTGTCGTCGGATCTTGGCTGAAAACAAAATTGCAGAAGTGGGGAAGTGGATTTGGGGAAGATGATGAACAGTAAAGGTCAAATCAACCTTTCACCGTTTTTACCGCTTCCCCTCAAACTCACTTCTCTCTTTTACTTTTTCCTTGTGTACTTTATGCAGGAAAATTTTCTTTCTCTTTCTCTTTTCTTTTCTGAATTTTTTTCTCCAGAGAAAACCCCCCACGGATGGCTTCTCTCTTCTCTTTCACTTTTTACTTCTTTGTCTTCTTTTCCTTCGAACCGAGAGAAAAAAACCCCCTTTTAAAACCCTACGTACACACCCTTTTATAGGCCAAGATAAAATGCAAGCCTTTTGTGAATATTTCATCCGACGAAAAGGTTGTCTATAACCTCCTAATCATCAAAATATTTTATTCTCCTTATCTCCAAAATATTTTCTACTGATTTTTAAAAGATAAGATCATAATCCTGACTTTCTTAAATTCTGAAAATCCTCATTTCAAATCTCAATTTTAGAAAATGGGCTTGGGCCAATTTGTACTCTCCATGGGCTTAGTCCGACCTGCAATTTAAAACTCAACAACACCAATTCGACCCATCCGCCACCGGTCCAGTAAATAAAATGCAAAATATGCAAACCCAAAATAAATGCACCTAAAAAATTATATGCTATGCGATTGAATTATAATATTTTTTAGGGGTTAAAAATTAATCCCCAATTTTTATGCAATAAATGACTAAATGGGTTGTCCAAAATTTAGGTGTCAACACTAACCTAACCATGTTTAACTAACCTAACTAGGGTTAACTAACCTAACCAAGGTTATCTAATCTAACCTTACTTGATTAATACTAATCCATATTAGCACTAATTTAACCATGATTACCACTAAACTAAACACCCTATAATCATAATTAACAACCTAAACAATTATTAGGGAGTTAACTCACAGGAATTCGACGGCGACGGGCTCACGATGATGGCAGCGTGATGGCGGCGAGAACCCAAGACTACCGTGTCTTGAACGGAGGCTTGACGGAAGCTGTGGCTACCCTACAAGCCTTCAGCCAAGGGGCTGGTCGGTGGTTGGTGGTGGTACTGGAGTTGCAGTCTGTGGAGTTGGGACAAGTGGCTATTCGATGGCCGTTGGATGTGGAGCGTCGACGTTGGTGGGGCTGAGGGCGTTGGCAATGCTGGTGGTGTGGACTGTGTTGGCTTTTTGGGGTGGTGCGGCAGCAAAAAAATGAAGGAGTTGAGGCTGGCATGGAGTTGGATTAGTTGGCGAGCTGGAATAGTGAGTGGGCTGAAGATGGCGTGAAGATGGGATGAGTGAATAGGGGTGAAGATGGAGATGGATGCTTGGCGTGGAGTTGTGTTGGCATAAGGGTGAGGCTGTGATGGCAGAAGGAAGAAATGAAGCACGTAAGGGGGAAAGTTGAGAGGAAGAATGGGAAATAGAGAAGATGGTTGATCGGCTGCAGCAGAGAGGGGGGGTCTTCACGCATGAAACAAAGAGAGATGGGAGAGAGAGAGGGAGAGAGAGAAAGAAAGAGTAAGCAAGGTTAAAGGGGCAACCAATCACAAACCTAAGCAAATATCTAATCCATCATCACAAAGCCACAAAAGTCTTGTGCTCAACCAATGGCCATTTTTTCCTCTATTTCCTCACAAACAAGGCCATTTTATGGTAGAAAAATCCAAATTGGTCTACCCATCCGAATTTCCTTCTTATTTTCTTTTTGTCCAAAAATCGTTTTTCACAAAATTTTCAGACTCGACAAAAATTCTTCGAAAGATGAGACGACGTCTTATAAATGAATCGTGACATGCTCAAACGTCCAAATCCCGAAACTGAATTCAATTTCATGGTTAAAATCGATTGAACGCAATTTTTGTATGACCTAACCTATCGGATAGCTTTTAGGGATATTAGTGCGTTTGACCCGTGGTCGATAATTTTTTATTCACGTTTGTACATCTCCAAATCATAGACGACTCTCGGTTGTCATAAAATCGCGAGGTTTCAATTACGTGTCCCTAGTATAATATTGATAGAAAATCGGTTTACTGTCATTCGACGCAACTATCGCAATCGTGCAGAACCACCCGCAATTCGATTACGCAATTCCATCAAATCGACTTATATCCAATCACAATTTGATTATAATGATGTCGTATTGACCTTTGCCAATTTTCATGGTCGAGCAATCGATTTCTGATCAAATTCTCTAGTCCATCACGTTTATATCCCTTAACGGCCTCACCTAATATATTAGTTAACTCGAGAGTGATCAGTTTCGAGTAAATTAACGATAAGTGTGTTGACGAAACAACCATTTCATATATCCGAATCCACGGCCAAATTTCAGGATGTCATAGTGGAAATAGGCCATGGCAAGGGCCTAAGCCCACGTTGGGCAACCCAATGGGCCTAAGCCCACAATTAAGCAGCCCGTGGGCCGAAGCCCATCATGGATGGCCTAAATGGGCCTAACCCCAAGTGGGTGGCCTAAGGCCCACATGCCTAAGAGGTCGGCTGCCATGGTGTGGCCGTGGGTCCTCTAAGCCCATCAAGCCTTCAATGCACGATCTTGACTTTAATACACCCCAATGTGCGTGTACAGTAGCCAATCTTGGCGAAATGACCAAATTACCCTCTCATTCAACTAAGGACAAAAGGGCAAGATGGGAAAGGAGCTAGAGAGGGGCACCCATGTGCTGAAGATGAGGGAGGCGATGTCATCCCCTAGCCTAGTCTAAGCTTACCTAGCCTATCTTCTAGCCTAGACATGAGTGTTTCATTACATGACATTAAAGAGACTTGGGTAAGAAGTAAAGTGAGAAGTGATCCAAGCCCTTGATCTTGGATGAGACATGGCAAGATGTAATCTTGGCCATCTAAATAGCCTAAGCATAGGCTGCTCCTTCTCTCTCCCCAAATTCGTCCATACCTCTCCCTTACTCTCATTTTCACACTTTGGCTCTCAAGTTTATCTTTCTCTCCCTCCTTGCCATAGATGAACCATCCCTTGTCCATTTGCATCTCATTTTCATTCCATCTTCTTCATTGTTCCTCATATTTCCTTCACTGGCCACCGAACACCACCCACCGTCGACATGCAACCGCCCAAGAAGCTATCCATCCCACTCAAGGGAGCTTTGGAGGCATGACCAGTAGCCCCAGCCATTGTTTGGTCTGGCTGCTCCTCCCCTGACGCTTTTTAAAGCTAGGACTTAGGCATGAGTGGCTTTCAAGCCCTTGAATAGGGTTGTTGTTGCATTTAGGGCTAGAATAAGGCTAAATGATGATTTGTTGATGTGATAAGTGGGTCTTGTATGATAGGTTATCATAGGGTCCCGATAGGTTATCTTGATAGGTTATCTTGTTTATCTCGATAGCTTATCATGTTTATCTTGATAGCTTATCATGTTTTGATTGATAGCTTATCATGTTTTCTTCGATAGCTTATCATGTTTTCATCGATAGCTTATCATGTTTTCTTGGATAGTTTATCATGTTTTCATCAATAGCATATTATGTTTTCTTCGATAGCTTATCATGTTTTAAGCCAATAGGTTATCATAGTTTATCGATAAGTAGTTATGCGATAAGCTATTAAAGTGTGATATTGAAGTGTGATGTGTTATGTTAAGAAGAGATGAATTATTGGATAGTTTATGATGACATGTGATAAGTGAATTTAATGAATTATGTTGAATTGCAATGACTTATCCTACTTTGATGAGTGACTTATATGCCATGAACTTGTAAAGTTTAGTGGTACTTTTATATGATATAATATGAGGCACGTGGGTGACATGATGGCATATGGCATAGGTTGTTCCATATTGCATGGGCATTACATTGGTTAATGAGAAAGATAAGAAATGAACCGTGTGATGGTATGCCTGTGTAATCACCTAAAGACCATGATGTGTTTACGCGGGGTAGTGAACCCGTCCTGATGCGTTTACGTGGGATAATGCCTAATTAAGTTTGGATGCCCCCAAGTCAACGGGATGCCGTTCGTGGATGGATTTCGGAATGAAGCTCCTTACAGGAGTACCATCTTGATGCGTTTACGCGAGACGATGCCGTGCTCGACGGGGCGAGACGATGCCTGGTTATGCTAGATGACTACAAACCTTCAGGTTGGCCTTGGGTCCTAAGTGGCCGTAATAATCTGGACATGATTGTGTGAAAAGTGCATGAGATGTAATTGTGATCATGTCTGCGTTATTGCATGGCATAGGCGCATGACTATACTATATGGCACATTTGTATGATTGGATCAAGAGCATGGAAAATGTTATGGGAATTGCTTGTGTATTGTTGATGATGGCCTTGAATAAGTGGATATGCTTTCATGTGAATAGTCAGGGGCAGAACAAGAGAAACTTTGCTATTAATATGCTATCGATAGAGAAATTGCATGTTTAAGGCGTCTTTGAGATGAACGGCTTCCCTATGCGAGGTCTAGGAAGTTCACTCATTGAGTTTAATCTCATTGTTGTTTGTTGAATGTTTATAGGCCTTTCTGCCGGTTAGTGTCCGATCCCAAGCTTGATCCCAATATGATCGTCGAGCCAGAGCCCTGGATTCTGGAGCCTATAGATAGTTAGGTGGTATTGGGATTAGTAATAGTTTTTGGACCACCCTCATAGTACTAGAGGTGCTAGGTTTACCCCGAACCCCTTTTTGGCAAGTAACTAGGCTTTGTTTGGTGTGTTTAAGCTGTTTTGATTATAGCTTGTATAATATGACAATATTCTGATGCATATGTATATATATGAGTGTGGTTAAAACTATCCCTATTTGTGCTGATTGGGTGAATTGTTTACGCTTCCGCTTGCGTATTTAATCAATAAAGTGATTAGGTCTGCGACACCTCCTAGGACGTTGCAATCGAATGACCTAAAGGAAATCAATGACGAAGGACACGGATTGTCGCGCATCCCGAGCGGGTCGGGGCGTGACAGGTTAGCTAGACCAAAAACCAAAAATAAAGGGTTATGGTGTAAGATTACCAAAAATAAAAATAAGGGGTTATGGTTTAGGATGACAAAAAATTGAAAACAAGAGGTTATGGTTTAAGATTACTAACAACCAAAAACATGGGAACATATATTTTGAAAAAGAATTTCGAGATTCCTTGAGAACTAATCTGGCGCAATCATTCAATCATATTTTGGTGAATAACACCAATTGTCAAACTTTTTCGAAGAGGATTCTTAACAAATGAAGTTTAATTAACCATCTAAGAGTTAAATCAAATATGCCAATTGAAAGTAAAATCAAACAAGGTCTTTCACACTAGCTCTTTAAAAAACAATTATTCCAATCCTTTGATGTGGGAAGACTATTTAAATCTCAATAGAGACGTCCCACATAACCTATGCCTAAGGTTTTTGGAAACATTCATAGTGAATACAATTCATTGATCAAAAGGTCTTTTGAAAGGACCATAATGATGGCTTGGTTATGAGCTTGCACAAAGGGTATGCACTTTGAGGCCAAGAATATTCAATTAATATCTTCATTAGATTTACAAGTCATGAACCTTAAAAATAAGACAAGATATGATTGCTTCAATTTCTTCGAGTGGTAGCTCCTATGTGAAATTCTCATTTCAACTCGAACCATCCTAATTGGAATTGATTTGAATGAAGGTTGTAATGTTAGTTCAGGTGAGAGTTGAAAGGCTTGAAATTTCATAGATATCAAGAGTTTAAAAGTGAGTATTATCTTGGCATCATTACCATCACACAAATTTTTAAAAGTTTGACTCGTAAAATTTAATTTGTCTCTAGAGTCCTTTTGACTATTTTGTCTTAAGACATGAGAGCTTCGCTTCCTTTTCTAATGACTATGTTTTGCAATTTTTTTTTTTTTTTTCAATGAGTGGTCTTTTGCATGACTTTACTTTTACCAAACACACTGCTTTTTCGTGCCTCTTATTTTTCACTATATTTTGAGTATTTGGGACTCTCTAGTGATTTTAACAAAGTGACCAACATTCTTCATTTTGTTGGTAAATCACATGCCTTGCCCCATCGTAGGGAGATGACCGTCACCTGGGGTTTTTGAAAAGAATTACATAAAGCTCAAATTAGTTAAGCAAAGGGTAATTGTGTTTGGATATTGAACGGAATACTTTTTGTCACTTCAGGATACTTCAAGCTTCCATGAGAATTTACCTGAAGCTAGCACAAGAAGATTAATGCAAGTGAATGAAATAAAATCTTTCTTGATCTTTTGCTCCATAATTTCAACTAAAACTCCTTGTTTTACCCTAATGTAGAGTTATCCTTGACAGGGTTATTTTAAAAATGCTCTCTATTTGGTTCAAAGTTGTGAGATAAGGGGTTGAAAAGTCAAAGGTGGAGGAAAGAAGCAAAAGCTTCAGCACGAGAGAGAGAGAGAGAGAGAGAGAGAGAGAGAGAGAGAGAGAAAGGAAAGAAAAGAAAGAAATAACGTAAAAAAAAAAAAAAAAAAAAAGAAAAAGAGAAAAAGGAGGAGATAAAAGGGAAAGAGAGAAAGAAAAAGGAGGAGAGAGAGAAAGATAGAGCAAAGAGCTCGTGCTCAAAGAAAGGAAGAGGAAGAGAGGAAGAAGAAGGAAAAGAAGAAAGAGGGTTTCATGCATTCTCATCATGGGAGCCTCGCCAAGCCACCTTAACTATGTAACGCAATGCCAAGTAAGCACTGGTGCCGCCCGTTTCTTCAATCAGAGGAGTTTTGGACTTAAAGGGTCGATATTCGAAAATTTGGGATAATTGAGTGGTGAAGTATGATTTTTGAGTCGTTGAGCCATGTATTTTTATAGAAATTATAGTTTAGGATGTTGTGGAGCTGTAGGATTTTACGGATCATGGTTTAAGCTTATGGTTTGCCTGAAACAAAATTTTGAAATTTATCGCGCATGATGAACAGTGCGCGACCAGGACTTCGGGGCCATATTTTGTTGATTTTCGGCTTGATTTCAGGTTGGCTGAATTAGGGTTCTTGTAGTATGTTGGAAAGGCTTTCTATTGACTATAAGTACGCTTGAAATGGGGTCCGGTGGAGAAAGTTATGGTATGACAAAATTTCGGGCTTAAGCTTCGCGCTATGGACAGATTTGAGAAATTACTTTGGGTGAGTGATTTGTTGGCGTGTGGGAGTCGTTTTGCAAGCATTCAAGCTTAGTTTAGTTGAATCGTAGTTGAGGTAGCGTTTTACTTGATTGTAACGTTGCTTCTTGCTCATTTGATAAGATCACGAGTTCAATAATTCGAGTAAAGCTTGTTATTTGGTCCTAAGTATTCCAAGGTGTGTGGTGTCATCTCTTCTAAGAATTTATAAGCTCGTCTTCAAAATGATAAAGATTTGATATTTTATGAGTTATGAATAAGCATAATTATTTCATAAAAGTTGGATCGGCCATTTACTACGTTTTGATATTTGAAAATAGCGTGAGAACTTTTTGATGAATATATATTCTATTTGATGAATGAAATTGAGAAATATTACATATTTTGGGTTTGTAAAACCTTTTACAAAAAGCTCAACTTTAAGATGGTTTATGGAATGTTATATAGATATCGATTTGTGATAAGCTTTTTGAAATGTATTTGATTTGATTCAGTTTGTAAAATTGACTTATGAGAAGAGTCTTGAAATTATTTGAGAATGTTTTATGAAAAGTATTTTTGGCAAATAAGTCGAGTTGCGAAATCTTTTAGTGATAAATGAAATGATTTTTGGATTTGATTATGTGAATTGTGGATGGTATTGTTATGGATTGATAATGATGCTCAATATCACTGTGAGCCTAGTGAGGGGCTTTGGGTATGCACATATTGGTCTAGGATATCCTTGTGGGCAAAACCTTGTCTTCAGGCGTTATATCGTGACTATGGTTTGATATTGAGCAACAGATTGGTCAATGGAGTGGACCATTGACATGTGATATGAGTTTTGTCAATGGAATGGACTATCGATGTGTAATTTGAGTTTAGTCAATGGAATGGAGCATTGGCATATGATTTGAGATTAGTCGTTGGAATAGACCATTGATGTATAATTTCATTAGACCATTGATATGTGGTATGAGATTAACTAATGGAATGGACCATTAGCGTGTGAATTAATGAGATTGATTAATGGATTATACCATTGATATTTGTTTTGATATTATTGTGAAATGATTATTTCTACTATAAATATAGTTATATTGAAGCGTATATATTTATTCTTTTACTGTATATTTGTTATATCTTGAATTTGAGTTAAAAGAGTTGTGGTTTGATTTATAAATATGCATAGTGGGTGTTCGATCCACTTAGAAGAGATGTACTACTCATTGAGCTGTGGTTGCTCACCCTTTATTTGCCAATCTTTTATAAGGTTCCTCAACTAATGATGAGTAGTACGAGAGCGTTATCGACGAGGGGACTTTTAGGAGTTGGATTTTGGAAACTTTGAGGCCGTGTCCTTCGAGTGGAAGGACGGTCATGTCATACTCCATTCATGATGGTTTCGGGGTGTGACAAAAGTGGCTTGCAAGGGATGTCAATAGTATTTGGGATTGAGAAAGAAATGCCTTTGTATTCACTATGAATGAATCCTATGCCCTACGACATGGTCCTTTTCACTCAACTCTCTCAAAATGTGTATAAGGACGTGTTTGGTCGAAAACTTGCCTCTCATCATCTTAGGCATCACCACTTAGCATAATTAACAATCCTTTTCAAGTTTTTCAAAACTCATTTTAGTCAAATTCCACCCCATGAGTAATAAATGTGCCGAATGTTTTTTCAAAAAATATGTTCCCTTGACTCCTTTGGGGAAAATTTTTGGAAATAAGGTTGCAAGAGCTTGGACAAAATAGGTTTCGTTTGCCACAAGGGTTCACTTCTAGAGTTTTGACTGACTTTTTCGGTGTTCTAATAGACTAGGCCACTTATAAGTTCTAAAGAAGGTGGTCACTTTTTGGAGGCTTACTTTCTTGAAGTTCATTTCCTGTGGACAAGTGAAGTCCTCTTCAGAGATCCTGCAAAATGAACAAACATGCAAATGCAATGTATGCATGAGATGCATGATGCAAGTATCCTAAGGTGGCTCGAATTCAATCCAAAAGCAGCCCTCAGACTTTCACTTTATTTATGAATAATATTTCATGACAACATCGGTGTTTACAGGTCTTGGCAATTCCTAGCCATTCATTTCCACAAGAATTAGTGCTCCACCAGGTAGCACATTCTTTACAACATATGGACCTTCGTAGTCCGGTGTGAACTTCCCATGAAGATCTAGAATGTAGGTAGAACCTTCCTCAAGATGAAATCATTGATCTCAAAATGTATCGATTGGACTTTATGGTTGAACGACTTAGCTACTCGTCTTTAGTAGCTTTGTCCATAACATAAGGCTTTTACCCTCTCTTCGTCAATCATGTTGAGTTGTTCAAACCTTTGTTAAATCCATTTAGCTTTGGAGAGCTTAACTTGAGAAAGTACCCTCAATGAAGGGATCTCCACTTCCATAGGTAACACAACTTCCATTCCATAGACTAATGAGAATGGAGTTGCCCTAGTTGAAGTATGAATTGAAATTTGGTAAGCCATCAAAGCATAAGGTAATTGATCATGCCAATCACGATAGTTTTCAGTCATTTTGGCTAAGATCTTCTTGATATTCTTATTTGCCACTTCCATAGCTCCATTCATTTGTGAGTAGTAAGGAGAAGAATTCAGGTGGCAAAAATGAAATTCTCCAAGTAAATCATCCACTGTCTTGCTATTCAAGTTTGATTCATTGATAGTGATGATCGCCTTGAGAACTCCATATCAAGTGATAATATCACAGCGGATAAACTTTTCCACACTCTTTGCAGTAATGTGGGCATAACAACCAATTTCAATCTATTTGGTGAAGCAATCAATGGCCACCAAAATAAAGCAATGTCCCCATTCGATGCCTTGGAATTAATTGGTCCGATGATGTCAGTGCTCCATATTGAAAAAGGCCACAACTTAGACATTTGATGTAGTTCAATAGGAGGAGCATTTGTTTTGTCTCCATAGACTTGACATTGGTGACAACATCTCACATGTTGAATACAATCGGCTTCCATGGTTGACTAGTAATAACCGAGCCTCATAATTTTTCTTGCCAGGAGTTGACTGTTCATATGAGGACCACGCTCTCCTTCGTGTATTTCTTTCATAAATAATTTTACCTTCTTGTACGTCTACGCACTTCAATAAGATTAAGTTGAAAGACTTTTTATAAAGGGCTCCTCCACCGAGAAAGAATTTGGATGTCAATTTCATCAAGTATTTTTCATCATTGGCTTGACTCCCTTGGGAAAATTTACCTTCACAAAGGTAAATCATGATATCGTAATATCAAGGTTGATCATCAAGTTCTTCTTCAATCACCATGCAATAAGCAAGTTGCGTCAAGATGTCAATTTGTAGGGGATCAATGCTTAAGTTGTCGGTTACTTGTAACATTGATGATAAAGTCATCAGGGCATCAACAATTTGATTTTGTGATCTTGGCAGATAACCAAAGGAGATTTCGTCAAATTCCTTGACCAGGTCTTCAAGATATTCATGGTAAGGAATCAACTTTACGTCTCGCGTTAGCCATTCCCTTTTCGTCTAGAGAATGATGAGTGCGAGATCACCATAAACTTGAAGTTTCCTAACGTTCATATCGATGGCCAACTGCAGACCAATGATAAAAACTTCATGTTCAAAAATATTATTGGTACAAGGGAATACCAACTTCGTAGCTAGTAGGTAATGTTGGCCTTCTAGTGATATTAAAGCTGCCCCAGTGCTGGAACCAAAAAGATTAACAGCACCAGCAAAATACATGGTCCACTTATCATGTGAAACCAAGTAGATTTGTTCATGGACTTGCTCCTAATCATCGAATTTCTTGGGATTTTTCAGCCAACATGTCAACTATGGCTCGACCTTTGATGGATTTTTGTGCCATGCTTCAAATATTGAACACAGATGGTAGTATTTGCTATTTAGCAAGCCTTCCAACGAGTGCAGGCTTCTCCAAAAAATATTTAATTAGGTCATTCTCAATCAATAGCATGATGTGATGGTGAGAAGTATATTGCCTCAATCGATGTAATACCCAAATTAGGACTACGCATGTCTTTTCAACTTGGGATATCAAATTTCGAAAGTAGTGAATTTCTTACTGAGGTAGTATATGGCATGTTCTATTCCATCCTTTGGTCATTTTTGTGCCAGCATAGCTCCTAAAGACTCACCATGGATCGTGAGATACAAGATCAGAGGTACGCCTTGAAATGCCAGTACCAAAACAGGGGATTGTGAGAGATATCCCTTAAGCTTTTCAAAGGATTTCTAGCATTCTTCATCCCAATTGACCTTGGCAGTCTTTTTCAACAATCTAAAGAACAACTTTGTGGTTTTTGATAGCCGAGAGATAAACCTTGCTACATAGTTCCACCTTCCCAACAAGTTTCAAACTTTTTTGACAGTAAGAGGAGGTTTTAAGTCACATATGGCTTTCAGCTTTGAGAGATCTATCTTGATGCCCATGTTACTAACCATGAATCTGAGGAACTTCCAAGAGTTTGCCCTAAATATACATTTTATGGGGTTAAGCCTTATCTTGAATTTCCTCAATTAGTCAAATAACCATTTTAATGTGATATTCACCTTTTTTTGACTTAGCAATCATGTCATCCCCATAGACTTCAATTTCTTTATGCATCATGTCGTGGAACAACGCCACCATAGTTCTTTGATACGTTGCCCCGGCATTTTTTATCATGCCCAAAACCTCAAGCGCGTGCACATCCCTCGATGGTCGATGAACTTGTGACGTCTCAGGACGCGTCGCCAACCCATTCATTTTGTTGCACATGCGGTAACAAATAAACAAATCCCCTAACGTCAAACAGCATGGGATAGAAAAGCAGGAAACAAATCACAACCAAAACGCTTTTATATACACATTAAGTTATGTACAAAAGTCTACAAAAAGATCTATGAACAATAGTCTAGATCAAAAAGGGACTATGGAGATTCTAAACTACGGGCTCTCCAGTCCTCCACGGCACCATCAGGGGTGTTGAAGTCCAAAGGGTGCCTTATCTCCCATTCCCTAGTCCCAATGGGAGGTCCGTCAAAACCACCTATAGGACCCTCTCAACTCCTATCAAGCTTGTGGGGGTACCACGCCTTGAAACGATGAGGCACGAGGTGAGATAGGCCCTCATCGACCCAGATGGTGGACTCAACAAGCTCACGGGTCAAGCTAGTCCCGGGAATTGGGAAATAGGAACGCTGAAAATCTACCTCCCTCAGAACCCCATAGCATACATGACGCTGCTCCATCTAGGGACTTGAAAAGAATTGAGCCCATGACAGGGTGATATATAAATCTTAGCGAGTTCACGCTCTAAACCCCCCAATTAGAAAGGTAATACGCCTAGAGGCGTCCTAACCACACAACCACACAACCACACAACCATAGAGACTCATCTCGTCTCAGATCCTCCCTGCATGTTAGCACAATTCATATCACATACATGAGCAGTAATCAAGCTCAATCAATTGGAATGCCACATCTCACAATTCACATAGCCACAGGTGTCTTGATTATAAGGCCAAATCATTATGACACATCCCATATCATGCCACACAATTTTATCCCACAATCTAGTGCGTTTAACTTAATCAATCATGCGTTCCTAATTTTGATCTCAGCCCAATGGGCACGGCCTACTCGATGTTCGGCGGTCTTCTGGCATAGCCAGGCGTCGTCTCACCCCATTGAGCACAGCTACATCTCTACTAGACGACAATCCTAAAGGAGCATTGATCCATAATCTATTACGACCAGCTTCTGTTGTCTAGGGGCGTCCCATATAGGGGTAACATCCGGCGTAAACGCTCATGACGAGTTCTCATAACCAACGCAAGACCAGTCAATTATGGCCAAGACATCATGCTTTGCACTCAAATGTCTCAATTAAGATAATGCACTTGACCCATTTTTTTCGTAATAAAAACACCCGGTAAAAATAATCGTGTGTGGGTACACGGTCAAATCGAACCAAAAAAATTGATATCCTCCTTTTTAAAATCCCACTATTTGATATAGTATTTAAAATCCATTTTTGGTGTGAAAACCCGACACCCAAGATTTTCTAATTAAATCTAAAAATTTCACAATTTTGGAATAAATAACCAAAATTTCATTCATCACTCAATTTTGCACAAATTAACACTCAATTGCATAAACTAAGTACACCACTACAATCAGCACGAAATTCTGGTCATCGATTATCCCGGTATAATTTTCGAAAAATATTAAATAATCAAATAAATTACAAAAATAATTAAATAATGCAATTTATATCCAATAAATGCTAACCCAGGCTGGAAATGCTAATCTAACCACCTTTTACAGGCCTAGAAAAATAGTGCGCTATCCACATAAATAATACATCCTATCTAGTCCCTAATTAATTTAATCTAACCATCAAACATGCATAATTAAGCAATTAAATCACTAATCTAAACTAACTAAACACCTTATCCATAATTAGCCTAAACTAATAAACCCTTAAGCATAATTAACTCCCTAAGTAAAGTTTAGCAAGTAAACTCACCGATTTTGCGATCTGGTGAGTCCACGATAACGGTGACGCGGAGGCAAGTGACACTCGTGCCTACGACGACACCAACCAAGGCCCGAAAGAGACCTAAAACGGGGCTCAAAAACCAAGGGCCCTTGTCAACTTCAGTCTCTATCCTTAGGCTGAAAGGGCTAGAGCGGGGCTCAACTCGGGCTAAAACGGGCAAGGCGGCGACAACAGGCTACAGCGGACGGCTCTAGCAGCAGACGATGGTTGAATGGCGACCAGGCGAGCTCCGGATGGTAGGGGACGACGGCTTGGGCATAGATGATGGCGCGGGATGCCGAGGACGACGGGCACGGCGTGCGAAGGCTCGAGTGGTGCGAAGGGCGCACGAGCAGCGGCGAAGGGGCATCGACGACAAAGGGGTTGGCTTCTCTAGTTCTCTTTGGAAATTTTAAGCTCTCAACAACTCACTAATGGAGAACCGAGTGAAGAAGAAGAAGAAGCTGCTAAAGATGGGGGCCTAAAAATGCCTCAAAGTCAAGCCAAAATATCCATTTTGCTCATTGCTAAGGCCCCACCACTTCAGCCTCATCCACAGCCACCATTTCCTCTTCAATCTTCCTCAACAAGCTTCAATTTGGTGCCCAAATGTTGTACACCACAAGGACCTGCGAATTTGGAGATTTGCCATCCAAATTCAATTCAATTCTCCTCCAATTTAATCAAATTTGAAGCCCAAAAATTCCGCCAAGGTGCCCACACTTAAATCCACATTTTCCATCATCAATTGAACCAACTAAATGGCAAACGGTGCGCTAAAAAACGGTCCTCTAATTTTTCCGATCCAAAACGGCCCTACTTTCAATTTTCGCCAAAAATCATGATTTGTCAAACAGTCTTTGGAGGGTGAGTCGACATTCCTAAAATGAATCGTGACATGATAAAACTTAAATTCACAGTTAATTTCAATTTGACGCGATTTTAGCATCACCTAACCTATCGGGTAACTTTTAGGAATTTTAGTGCAATTGACTCCTGGTCGATTATTTTCAAGCCACATTATACATTTTCGACACATTGCCGACTCTGGGTTATCATGAAAATCTCAAGGTTTCAAATACGGACACAAGATACCAAAACGACAGAAAGATCGATGTAGTGTCGATCGACAAGAATTTTGCAATTAGGTGGAATCACCCACACTTAATCCAATGGCTCATGTCGAATCAACCTATCTCTGGTCTCTAATCAATTTTTTACTGTGCCGTAATGACTCTTGCAAATTAGCACAGTCGAGTAGTCAATTCTTGGTTGAATTCTCTAATCCATTGCGTTTCGATTCTTTAACGGCTTCACCTGATAGGCTAGTTATCTCGTGAGTGGCAAAGTCAGAGAAAAATGCTATAAGCATGTCGATGAAACGTCCAACTTATTCAATTGAAAACAAAACCCGAAAATCAAGATGTCACAACTCTTCCCCTCTTATAAAAATTTCATCCTCGAAATTTAAACCTTTACAATCTTAAACAAAAAGGTGGAGGTACAGTCATCTCATTGAATCTTCACTTTCCCAAGTTGCTCCCTCTATGACATGGTGTTGCTAGACCACTTTAACCAATGGGATCATCTTGGTGCACAGAATCTATTCTTTCTGATCCACAATCTAAACTGGTCTTTCTGTGTACGATACTCTTTCACCCACATCCAATTTTCTCGAAGCGACCTAGGTATCTCGGGCTCAATTTTCTCTTATTGCCGAAGCGTGAAGTACCCCTCATTGGTGACACCTTCAGAAAGACGTGATCACCAACTTGGAATTCTAATGGTCTTCGACGGTTATCTGCGTAGCTTTTTTGGCAGCTCTAAGCAATCTTTAATCTGTCCATGATAACAGCAACTACATCCACTGACTGCTGGACTAACTCTAGGCATGTGATCTTTCATTCTCTGACATCATCCCAACACACTGGCGTTCTACATGCTCTGCCATACAACGCTTCAAAAGGAGCCATCTGAATGCTCTGTTGGTAGCTTTTGTTGTAGGCAAACTCGACTATATGAAGCTGTTCCTCCCAGCTCCCCTTGAAATCCAACACATAAGCTTGCAGCATGTCTTCAAGGGTTTGAATCATCCTCTTAGACTAGCCATCCGTTTGTGGATGATAAGCCATATTGTACTGCAACTTCGTTCCTAAGGAGGTCTGCAACTCTTCCAAAAGGCAATTGTGAACCTCGGGTCTCGGTCTAATGTAATTGTCACCGGCACTCCATGCAGACGAACAATCTAACGCACGTATAATTCTACATGCCTGTCCAAATCAAGGTCCTTTTGTACGGCGATGAAGTGAGCCGACTTCGTTAATCTATCAACCACTACCCAAATGAAATCATTACCCCTCTGACTCCTTGGTATGCCCGTCACAAAGTCCATTGTGATGTGTTCCCATTTCCACTCGAGAATCTCGAGAGGCTGTAGAAGTCCTCCCGGCTTACAATGCTATGCCTTTACTTGTTGACATGTCAAACACTTGGCGACATGCTTGGCGATATCTGCCTTCATACTGAACCACCAATAATGTTGACGCAGATTTTGATACATCTTCGTGCTATTTGGATGAATGTTGTAACTGCTACAGTGAGCTTCTGATAAAATCTCTTCCTTAAGTTCTGCATCCCTCGGAACCTTAATGTTCCGTCTTCAGAAATCTGAAGGTCAGCCTTTCTCTTTTCGGTATCCTCTTGCAAGATCTTTTGAATTTTTGGGTCTGTCAACTAAAGCGTCTTGATTTTGATCTGCACTTTCGGCTCTATTCTGAGGGTGGCCATAAGATTTGAAAGGTGGCCTACATCAAATTTGAAAATCGAATCTCGAGCTCTCTCAAGCAAAATCCATTCGTCGCCATCATATGTGCAACTGAAGACTTCTGACTCAATGCATCTAAAACTTTATTAGCCTTTCCAAGGTGGTACAAAATATCACAATCATAATCCTTCAGGTGTTCCATCCAGCGACGCTATCCCATATCCAACTCCTTATGAGAGAATAGGTACTTGAATCTTTGATGATCTATAAAGATCTGGAACCTTTCTCCACACAAATAATGTCTCCAAATCTTCAGAGCGAAGATAAGTGTTGTGAGTTCTAAGTCATGCGTCATGTAATTCAGCTCATAAGGTCTCAACTGACGGGACGCGTATGCAACAACCCTGCCATGTTGCATTAACACACAACTCAGTCCTCTAAACGACGCATTACTATAGATCTTGTATCCTCCAAGACCAGATGGTATCCTTCTGCTTAAGCTCTTAGAAGCTACGCTCGAACTTATTCGTCCACACGAATTTCTCTTCCTTCTTCAATAGTCGAGTCAACGGCGAAGCTAAAGCTGAAAATCCTTCCACGAACCGTCTGTAGTACCTTGCTAAACCCAATACGCTTCTGATCTTCGTTATTGTCGTCGGTCTTGGCCAGTTGATCACCTCTTCAATCTTGGCAGGGTCCATGGAGATTCTTTCACCTGAAATCACGTGACCTAAGAATGCCACACGAGTCAATCAAAACTCACACTTGCTGAACTTAGCATATATTCATGATTCCATAGAGTCTGAAGCACTATCCTTAAGTGCCTTTTGTGCTCCTCAGGACTACTAGAGTACACTAGGATGTCGATAAACATGATCACAAACTAATCCAAATACTCTTTGAACACTCAGTTCATCAGATCCATGAAAGCAGTGGGGTGTTCGTCAAACCAAAAGGCGTTATAGTAAACTCATAATGGCCGTATCATGTACGAAACGCCGTCTTCGGTATGTCCTCATTTATGATCCTCAACTAATGATACCCTATCCTCAAGTCGATCTTGGAAAATATTGACGCCCTTTGCAGCTGGTTAAACAAGTCGTCGATCCTCGGGAGCAGATACTTGTTCTTGATCGACACCTGATTGAGTTTCAGATGGTCAATGCAAAGGCGCAACAAACCACCTTTCTTCTTTGCGAATAGAATTGGTGCTCCCCAAGATGATGCACTGGGACGTATGAATCCCTTATCCAACAACTCTTGCATTTGCACATTCAGTTCTTTCAACTCAAACAACGTCATCCGGCAAAGAGCCTTAGAGATTGGCTCTGTCTCGGGTGCTAACTTGATCACGAACTCAATCTCTCTTTGGCGGCGAGCCTAGTAATTCTTTTGGAAACACATGTCAAAATTCTTGCACTACAGCGATGTCCTCGATCTTCAGCTCCTCAACTATCATATCTCCAACAGTCGCCAAGTAACCTTAACAACCCCCGTCTATCAAACAGGTTGCCTCGAGCAACAAGATTAAGGTAATCAAGGGTCCTCCTCGACTCCCAATAAACTCGAAACTCTCACCTGTTAATGATTTAGACTAGATTACTTCACAACAACAATTCATTACAACAAGATTCTCCTTGAGCCAACTCTTTTCATATATGACGTCAAAGTTATACATAAGCAAAAGTACAACTCTAGCCAGTAATTCTTCTTTCTACAGCTTTGTTACAACAAACTAAAATTCTACAAACTCAACCAAAACTCCGCTGCACTACTTTGATAAAAAAAAAAAAAAATCACCCCAAAAACATTCTTCCTTTGATCGGTGCATGGTCCAGTTCATCCTTGTCCATTTCACCATCCTAGTGGCACCCTATCTATGGTAGTGGTACTTATGCTCTCCTGGACCTACGTGGCCAGTCCCTCACCTGATGGCTATACTGGCCACATCCATAGTACACTCTCGTTATACCAGGACACTGGGTTGATCCATGCTTCCTTCTACAAACTCGACACACATTTGATGAGTCCTCTGCCTCCTGTTAGGTGACATTATGCACCCTTCCTTGCACTGGAGGCTTGTCCAAAATACCACGCTAGGTGCTCTACAGCGCATTCCCTCTGTTTTGTTCCATTGACGGTGACGATGGCAGTTGTGGTCCCATCTGCCTGCGCAGACAATCCTTAAACTGGTGGCCTTGCTAGCCACATTTAAAACAAGCTCTCATTCTAAGATGACATGGAATTGAACCATGTCTTTTCCTACAGACACGACACACGCCCTTCTGGTTGGGTGCTGGCTTTCCAATTCTACTCCTTCGATTCAGACAACTAGGGTACTTTCCTTCTGTCATCGGCTTCTTCCCGAATCGATTGCCATTTCTGTTGGAACCTAATCTTGACCCAAATGCGATAGCTTGCTTCCATAACACATCTCCATGCTGGACCTCAGCAAGTGTGGCAGCAACGGCTGCTATGGCAATGGCAGCGACAGTGGCTGCGGCAGCAATGGCGGCTTGATCCTGTGCTTGCTGGCTCAAAATGCTTCCCAAAGTCTCTAGCGCTCGAACGATCCCATCGAACCTAGGATCGCTCGGTGCTACTACACTATCAATACCGACCTATGGTGGTACTCTTACACTTACCTTAGCTTGAGCTGGTGCTCTACCTCGACTACCGAGCCTTGTCGGCTTCCTACCTCGAGTTACAGGTCCTACCAACCTCTTCCTAGGAGTTCTTTACTCCTGATCACTCATTATGTAGACTTTCTACATAACATGTTCCAAATTCCATATAGAATCAGAAACTGAGTGATCCCCATAAACAATTTACCAATCAGCTATCAATCACATGCATCAGCAAGAAATAAAGGTCATTCCTACTAGCTATCCCAAGAACCCATCGCACATTGTCACTCCAATTACCGACAAGCTCGGATATCATTCTGAGCGGGGATGTCACGCCCCAAACCTCGAGCGCGCGCACATCCCTCGATGGTCGATGAACTTGCGACGTCTCAAAACGCGTCGCCAACCCATTCATTTTGTTGCACATGCAGAAGCGAATAAACAAATCCCCTGACATCAAACAGCATGGGATAGAAAAGCAAGAAACAAATCACAACCAAAACACTTTTATATACACACTAAGTTATATACAAAAGTCTACAAAAAGATCTAGGAACAGAAGTCTAGATTAAAAAGGGACTACGAAGATTCTAACCTTTAGGCTCTCAAGTCCTCCATGGCACCATCAGAGGTGTTAAAGTCCATAGGGTGCCCTATCTCCCACTCCCCAGTCCCAACGGGAGGTTCGTCAAAACCACCTATAGGACCTTCTTGACTCCCGTCGGGCTTGTGGAGGTACCACGCCTTGAAACAATGAGGCACCAAGTGAGATAGGCCCTCATCGACCCAAATGATGGACTCAACAAGCTCACGGATCAGGCTAGTCCTAGGAATTGGGAAATAGGAATGCTGGAAATCTACCTCCCTTGGAACCCCATAGCGTACGTGACGCTGCTCCATCTAGGGACTTGAAAAGAATTAAGCCCACGACGGGGTGGGATAAAAATCTCAGCGAGTTCACGCTTTAACCCTAATTAGAAAGGTAATACGCCTAAAGGCGTCCTAACCACACAACCACAAAATCATAGAGACTCACCTCATCTCAAATCCTCCCTGCATGTCAACGCAATTCATATCACAGACATGAGCAGTAATCAAGCTCAACCAATTGGAACGCCACATCTCATAATTCACACAGCCACAGGGGTCCCAATTATAAGGCCAAATCATTATAACACATCTCATACCATGCCACATAATTTTGTCCCATAATCCGGGGCGTTTAACTCAATCAATCATGTGTTCCTAATTTTGATCTCGGCCCAATGGGCACGGCCTACTCGATGATCGGCGTTCTTCTGGCATAGCCAGGTGTCATCTCATGCCCATTGAGCACAGCTACGTCTCTACTAGACGACAATCCCGAAGGAGCATCGGTCTAGAATCTACGGCGACTGGCTTCCGTGGTCCAGGGGCGTCCCATATAGGGGTAACGTTTGGTGTAAATGCTCGCGACAGGTTCTCATAACCAACACACAACCATTCAATTACAGCCAAGACATCGTGCTTTGCACTCAAATGTCTCAATTAAGATAATGTACTTTGCCATTTTTCTTCGTATTAAAAACACCCGATGAAAATAATCGTGTGTGGGAACACGGACAAATCGAACCAAAAAAATTGATATCCTCCTTTCTAAAATCCCACCATTTGATATAGTATTTGAATTCTATTTTCGGTGTCAAAGCCCGACACCCGGGATTTTCTGATTAAATATCAAAATTTCACAATTTTGAAATAAATAACCAAAATTCTGATCACCACTCAATTTGCACAAATTAACACTCAATTGCATAAACTAAGCACACCATTGCAATTAGCACGAAATTCCGGTCACCAGCTATCCTGGTATAATTTTCGAAAAATATTAAATAATTAAATAAATTACAAAAATAATTAAGTAATGCAATTTAAATCCAATAAATGCTAACCTAGGCTAGAAATGCTAATTTAACCACTGAAACGGGCCTAGAAAAATAGTGCGCCTATCCACATAAATAGGACATCCTATCTAGTCCTTAATTAATCTAATCTAACCACCTAACATGCATAATTAAGCAATTAAATCACTAATCTAAACTAACTAAGCATCTAATCCCTAATTAGCATAATTAACTCCCTAAGCAGAGTTTAGCAAGTAAACTCTGATTTTGCGATCCAATGAGTCCACAGCGACGGCGACGCGGAGGCGAGCGACACTCGAGCCTACGGCGACACCAACCAATGCCTCGAAGACCAAGGGCCCTTGTTGATTTTAGCCTCTATCCTTAGGCCGAAAGGGCTGGCGCAAGGCTCAGCTCAAGCTAAAATGAGCTAGGCGGCGACGGCAGGTTGCAAGGGGGCCAGGTGAACAGCTTCGATGGTAGACGGTGGCTAAACGGCGACCAGGCGAGCTCGAGACGACAGGGGACAATGGCCTAGGCAAGGACGACGATGCAAGATGGTGAGTACGACGGGCAGGGTATGCGGGGCCTCTGGTGGCACAATGAGCGCACGAGCGGCGGCGAAGGGGCATCGACGGCAAGGGGGCTAGCGTCTCTGGTTCTCTTTGGAATTTTAGGCTCTCAACCACTCACTAATGGAGAAAGTGAGCCAAGGGAAGAAGAAGAAGAAGCTGCTGAAGAGGGGGGCCCAAAAATGCCTTAAAGTCAAGCCAAAATATCCATTTTGCTCATTGCTAAGGTCCCAACACTTCAGCCTCATCCATAACCACCATTTCCTCTTCAATCTTCCTCAATAAGCTTCAATTTGGTGCCCAAATGTTGCACACCCCAATGACCTACAAATTTGGACGTTTGCCATCCAAATTCAATTTGGATGAGGGCTAAGCCCTCGCCACTGTCGCCACCTCCCCGCCATCACCGGAAGGGCCAGCGACGGAGGGGGAGTCGGCCGGGGTCGCCGGGCCTTGGCCAGGACCAGCGACCCCGGCCCTTGCCCTTGATCCGGGCGAGGGTTATAGCCCTCGTCCAAATCCAGCGAGGGCTCGGTGGCCCTCCCGGCCCGGCCAAGGGCCACCGCCACGGGGGCAACCCCGATGGGCGGCGGTCCTTGGTGGGCCGAGTGAGGGCCGTCTACCCTTGCCGAATTTGGGTGAGGGCCCCGAGCCTCGCCACTCGCCACGATTTGGGCGACGCGAGGGCTGTAACCCTCACCCCGATCTAGGGCGAGGGCCGGGGTCGCCGGCCCTTGGCCAGGGCCTGGTGACCCTAGCCAACCCTCCCCCCTTCGTCGCTAGCCCTTCCCAATGACGGTGGGAGGCGACGGCGATGGCCGAGGGCTCATCCCTCACCTCTTCCCCGCCTTTTCTTTCTTTTTTTAAATTTTTTTAAATTTTGTATATTAAAATTATTATTTTTAAATATTTTAACTAAATTTAATTTAATTAATTTTTATATTATTTTTTACTACGTTAGCCCAAAACGACGCTGTTTTTACATTATTTGGCCATGTCAGCGTGCAAAACGGTGTCGTTTTGCACTTATTCCCCGGAAATTGCACACGTCCGCGTTTTGGCCGGACTTTGGCCGGAGTGGCACTTAAGTGATTCGATTTTCTCGAATGTGGCACTTAAGTGTACTTTCGTAAGTTATGGCACTTAAGTGTGCCTTTGTGCCAAGTTATAGCACTTGAAAAGATCTTTTGCCAAAAGACATTTTAGTCTTATATTCTTCTTTCATTTAGATTTGGTTGTAATCAGAGAATCCGTCCATGAAGGAGAACAGCTTGCTACCAGTTGTACTCTCAACCAAGACATCAGTACGTGGTAAAAGAAAGTGCATCCTCAGAACTTGTCTTATTCAAGTCACAGTAATCAATACATATGTGAACCATCAATCCTTCTTCATGAATAGGACTATATTGACAATCCAATCCGCATAATGAATGACTTTAATGAAACCCACCTTCAATAACTTCATGACTTCCTCTTCAATTTTCTTTGATATTTCAAGTTTTGTCCTTCTAAGCTTGTGCTTCTTGGGCAAAATACTAGGATCGAGTGGTAAAACATGTTCCACGATCTCGGGATCTAAACCCAGCATATCAGCATAAGACCAAGCAAAGATATCTTGGTATTCCTTTAGGAGTCCGACTAGTTTATCAGCAATCATTTGAGAAAAACCTGCCTCAATCTTGGTTTCTTTAGGATTTTTTTTAATCTTCTAAATTCACAATAATCGGTTGTTCGGTAGTAGTAGATTTAGATTCTTCATGTCTGAGCCATTCACTTTCAATAATCCTAGGATTATCTTCATTTTCTGATTCGGATTAATCGGATTCGTAGGAATCTCCTAGATGCAAATCTGAGCCATACATATGACTATGATGATGAGACATGTTATGCTTGAGATGCAATAAAAAATGGTTAGTATGTAAAGATATCAAGATGCAATGCATGCATGTGTCATGAAAAACTTGTTTTCAAATTTCAGGTTTAAGAAATACTTATTGGGAACTCGCCCTCATGTCATCGGATAGCCTTATTCCAGTAAAAAAATTTGAAACGATATATCGTATGGAGGCCTAGCCCTCAAAGTATCATCATAAGATTAGTTATAGATATGCAAAAACTATATTACAACATATATTGTCTTGGATCAATAAAGTTCGTGGTCTAGACCATTACAAGACACGAATGAATGAAACAAATGGAATTCCCTTGTAGAGTTGACATGAATTGAATACAATTGAAAAGAAAAGCAAAAACTAGACACATCCCTTACACAATGGGATTAGCAAGCTCTTTGTCTTCGCCAATGGCTCCAATCATGCCATCTTCAAATAGGTTGGCGAGATAATGGACAGTGGCTTCCTCCTCTTGTAGGAGCACCAAGAAAGTAATCCTTTAATGAAGGCGGCAAAAAGTGTTGGTAGCGCTTAACCTTAATATTTGAGTCCCCATGATTATCTTGACCCTTTCGGTCGCCTTGATAACCTAGGCCTTCATGTTTGTTCCTCTTGATCACCTTAATGGGATTTAGCATGCCTTGGACAAGCTCAACTAATCCTTTACTAGTTGTAAATCCATTATTGAGCAATTCTTTGCTTGGCATTAAGGATGCCTTTGAGAATTGGGGCTTCCTTATGATCGTCCTTGCAAGCAAATAAGTAATTGACACGAGCTCAAATGAGTGGTAATTTGACTCTTCCTTAATTTCGAGCTCAACGGAGGTTATGGCAGTGTTGTGGAAAGTCTCCATATCCCTTTCACATCGAATGCTCACAATTTTACCATTCACTGCGAGTCGCATCATTTGATGAAGGCTAGAGGGAATGATCCTAACAGCGTGGATTTAAGGACGTCCTAATAGCAAGCTAAAATTGCTCAGGATATCGACCACTTGGAAATTTTGAGTAATAGTGATAGCCTCAATAGTTAATGGCAGGTCGATCTCCCTTAATACTTCATTTCTCATCCCATCAAGAGCCCAGACTAGAGTCTTTGGAGGGCAAACGCTACCCATGCTTATCCATAATTGATGGAGCATGGACAGAGGGCAAATGTTCAACGCGGAGCCATTATCAACCAGTATCCTTGAGATCCTAGCATCGAAGCGTCAAGTGAATATGTATTGTGCCTTAGTATGTGCTTGCCCTTAGGGAAGAAGATCCTTTTTGGAGAAGGATATTTGATCTCTAAGGAGTATGACCCTACAAACTCCTCCAATTGCACCTCTCAAATGGTTTTAAGCACATGAACCTCATTCAAGATTTTAAGGAGTTCGTTTCTATACTTCTTAGAAGACTTGAAAAACTTTAGCAAAGAAATTTCAATGGGGATCCTTTGCAATTGCTCAATCACTTCAACTTTGATTGTCTTAAGTGTCTTGAGGAGTTGCTCGGCTTCCTCATCAATTACAATTTTCTTTTCCACACCTTCACGAGATGGGTAGACTCAACCCGATCTAGAAACAGCGTCGATCTCATTAAAATCATAGTTCCACGGGACTGCCTTGGTGCTATAAGCAAGAGTCACCTTGGTCTTTGAGCATTCACCAACTTCTAGTGGCAATTCGATGACCACAGGTTCAAAGCCCATGCCTGAAATTTTCATGGCTTGAAAGTAGTCAACTAATGAGCTCGATTTAACATAATCAACGTCAGTCACGCAAGCCTTGTGAGGGACATCCTCCTTTGTTAGATCGATCACAATAGGCTCAATCATAGCTTCCAAGTCATTGTCAAATTCGTCACCCTATCTAGTCGGAACAATGTCCTTGGGGTCATCAAAGAAGCTTGGGGGAGGTGTGTACTTAACCATGAAATCATACTTCTCACTTAGTTGCCCAAGGCTATCCACTACCTCACCCTTCTCACAGCCTTCCTTACGAACTCACAGTTCTAATGGGAGCTCTTGTATTTAGGCTTGTCATCATCGAAGGAAACTCCTTCATCTTTTGTCAAGGGTTGAATGAGATCTTCTTCATCATCCCATCTACTCTGGCCAATGTCTCTAATATTCACATAGAAACTCGACGGCTATGTGAACTTTACCTTGAAATCGTATTTACCACTTGGTTGGCCAAGGATATCAGTATCTTCACCACTCTCGTGAGTTTTCTTAATAAACTCACGATCCATGCATGAAACTCTATACTCATCCTCACTTTCAGTGTTTGAATCTTCATCTTGGTACATCGGGGCCTTTCCTTTTAAGGATATCAATATCTTCACCATTGTCATGAGCTTTCTTAATAAACTCACGATCCATGCGTGAAACTCTATACTCATCCTCACTTTGGTGTTTGAATCTTCATCTTGGTACATCGAGACCTTTCCTTTTAAGGCATGACTAACATCTTCTCGAGTGTCGTCTTTGCTCGGGTTTTCAACCTCTTTCATTGACCTTTGAGATCATGTCCTTACTAGGCAAATTGACTTCAACTAGAGTTGTCAGCTCTTGGATAGCTCCATCACCTTCATATTGTAGTATTCTAAAATCAACTAGCTTAGCCAAACAAACTATCTTCTTATCACGAGTGATGTCTCCTTTCAGTTGGTGATTAGTGAAGGACATGATTTGCCCTATGTTTTGCATATCCATCAAGAGTAGACGCTTGTCATCATCTCCAAATATTACATTGACATTCTTAGCATGTTTCAGGAGGGAATTTTGTTGGACATTTAGCATTGAGTCTTTGAATGTAAGCAAATTCTTGTCCAATAGGTTTTGGATCTTCAAACGGATAATATAACAATTATCCATGCGATGTCCTTTCTTGCCCATGTGATACTTACAGGTCTTACTAAGGTCAAACCTAGAGAATTTTGGTGGATTATTCCTCAAGATTTCTCTCACACAATATGACTTTCGATTAGCATTGGAAGTAGTTCGGACGTTGGTCTAGGCAATGGAGTAAATTGCCTTTCCAAAGTTTTTCCTTTGAGATCGAAGTTTCGGGAAGAATTCCCGACCTCCACAGCATGTTTATGAGTGGGAGGGTTATACATTTTCTAAGAGTTCTATATATAAGCAATCATCACAGTTGACTCATTGTCCTTCTTCAGGGCATACTTGTAATTTGTGGTCTCCATCAACCTTCCTTCTTGCATGATCCCTTCAATGCATTCACCCAATTCCACCAATGCAGCAAAGTTGATACAAGTGTGTTTATACATTTTCTCAAAGAAGTCTCGAGGCGTAGCTTGAAGTAATAATTTCATAGCCTTCTTCTTTGACAAAGGTGGCTCCACTAGAGACGTAGGAGCTCTTCACCTTCGAGCATACACACTGAATGTTTCGGCCTTTCTCTTTTCGACCTGAATCAACTCCTCTCAAGTCAAAGCAATCTCAATATTGAATTTGTATTGGTGAGAGAATTCATTAATGAGACCTTCCCAAGTATGGATCTTTTCTAAGTCCAACTCAATAAACCATGTTAGTGCAAGACCAACTAGGCTATCTTGTAATGAGTTGATAAGGAGTGAAGGATTATCGGAATAGTAGGCCATCTTGCGCAGATAATATTTCAAATGCATCTTCGAGCACCCAATGTCATCATATTTCCTCGTGAACTCAGGCTCCTTGTAGAATTCGGGGACCTTCACCTGGGCGAAGTGCGACAGCTTTTTGAGCTCCTGAAGTTGGTAGCCTTGTAGCATGCAAAGGCATTTCTCAATCTTTGCAAGGCATCTCAAACCCTCTTCATCGAAATGAGGAGTTGGGGCCTCCTTAGATGGAGCCTCTAAATCAATAACTATTGGGGGTGATAGTAGGAACCTCTTCAGCAGGCCCTTTCTCTATAGGTTCAGTCATTTACACATTAGCAGGTGTAGTAAGAAGGTTTGTAGTAGCAGCAAGGGCTACAGGAGTCAAGTTCTGACTTGATCGAATAGCTCAATTAGTTAGGTCATCATCTGCGCCATTTAGTTCTTCATGGTAACAACACGAGTACGTGTATCCACATTCTCCATCCTTGTTTGGTGGTAAGCAAATGCAATGGAACGCTTTTCAGCCGTGATTTAGTACCTTTAAAAAAAAAGGAATTTAAATCAATAAGAGATGAAAGGAAATCAAGAGAATACAAACTTTGTCAGTTCTATATTTTCTTGAGATAAAATAGTGATAAGAAGTGTATATGACCCCAGTATCATATAACATTATCATACCAAAATTTCTTCAAAAGAAATTGTACTATTGAAAAGGACGACGATGAATGTTTAATCAGAATGCCCCTTTTTCTACAAATTACATGAAAAGGAGAAATTTCACAAATTTTTGTTGATTACATCGAACAATTACAAGGGAATCAAAGCCTTGTGCATTTGAGGCTTATAAAGCAGTTCAATGTAACATGTAACATGAAGATGAATATAGGGAAATTTCAATTAAAATGAGAGAAATACAAAGGAAATCTCTTTTTGAGGAAAGGGAAATACAAAGAAAGTTCCTTTATAAGGAAATGAGGAATACATGAAGAATCCTAAGAACTAGACGGGATCGTGTGGAGACACTTGTTGTCATGGGCCAAACGCTCCACATCAATCAAGGCTTCGTCTTCATGTTCCTCAACTTGAGCTTGTTGAAAACCTTAAGGCTCGATAATTTTAGGTAGCTCCACCTCGAGTTCAAGCTGCACTTGGCGGTAGATAGAATCAATAGTAGCATGATGAAACCTCATTTCTCACTCCAAGTCAACTTGTCGATGGTGACCACATAATGTGGGGAATAGGAATACCAAATCCAAATGGCAACTTGAATCATGGCTTCGACATGACCAATTTGGTTTTCCACGATGACCTCATTATGATAATCAATATGGTACAACCCCAACTTGAGGATTGGCAAGATTGTTTAAAGCGCACAATATCGACGAAGCACCCTTAAATGGTAATACAATGTTAGACCTGTCAACCTCACAAGGGAGAATGGATCGTCAACTCTGCTAACAAGGCATACCTTGGGATTCCCAAGCCATTGAACATGCCATTGGATTAAGTTAGGGGTGAAGTTCTTGAAAGAATAAAACCATATGGAGAAAGACCATGAAGGAAAGAATTCATTTCTTTGGCAAAACCTAAGAATGTGATGATGATATTTTGTGACATCGGCAATCCTCATGTGAGGGAAAAATTCTTTGACATGTGAAAAGAGCCAAATTTGGAGGAGTCCCAATAGGGCTCTAAGAGTTCCTCAACCACTCGCTTTGAATCGGTTAAAGGAAACAAAATTTTTAGCAAGGATCATATGTGTAAAGCACCTAAAAGTGCATATTTTATTAACGATGTGAATCACTAAAGGATCTACTGTTTTTCAAGTATACGGGAATACTATAAAGCCAAAGAATATAAGGATGAAGACATAGGGAATTTGATTCCCAAATTTAAGCTTGAGACTAAAAAGGTGTTGTTCGAGGAATATATCGGGTATGCAATTTGAATTTCCTTTAAGAATAGCCTTAATTTTGTTGGTAGGGATATTAAGGAATTGACTTAGTAGGGAGAGTGGATCTTCACCAATAGGAAGGGAAACAAAACCTAGGGAAGCTTTGTTTACCCAATAGCTTTCCGAAACTCCTCAATTGTAGGGGTCAACTCATATCGGTTAAACATGAAGGTGGAGATCATGAGATTCCAAAAATGGGCCAATGCCTTCACCATCGCAATCTGAGACTCGACTTTTAACAAGGTTGGAAGAAAGCCCACGCATTTGTCCACATAATCTTGATATCTTGGGTTGAGATTCTCCCATATAGCTTTGAGATTCCTCGGCATTGGAACAACATCTAATTTGGGCTTACCCATCTAAGCCTAAACCTAAAGAGGCATTTGTGATTAAAATATGTCATCGTTGAAAATATAAATTATGGAATTGAAATTCAGAAACTTAAGAAAAATGACAACGATAAAACAGGAATGATGTTACCAATCAAAACTCATTGCAAGCACAAGTCACATGTCGCATGAAACTTGTGAGGTTTCAATGCCTAAGGTGAGAGTACTAAATACTTAATGTCCCTATCCCAAAGGATAAAAATAGTTTACTCACCGCTACTATCGTCAGCTAGTTCTATCTTTATCAATTAGGACGAGCAAGTTTATGGAAGTAATGGATTACCATGAGTATTCATTCGTGGATTCCACCCATAAACCCTCCTAAGGTCCTAAATTGGGCAATCAGGGTTTTAGACTGCGGTTGTGTATGCAATGTTGTTCTAAAGCTCATAAACACGCATTTAAAATTAAACATCCAACACTTCAATATAAACTCTCATACATTCATACATCCTTACTCCACCTACAAGCACGCCTTGTGACATCCTGAATTTCAGATTATGATTTCAATTGAATAAGTTGAGCTTTTCGTCGACGTGCCTATAGCCTTTTTCTCTTAGTTGGCCACTCATGGGATAACTAATCTATTAGGTCAAGCCGTGAGGGAATTTTAATGCAATAACCTTGAGAATTCGACTCGGAATTGACTTCTCAACCGTGCTAATCCACAAGGGTCATTACGGCACCATCAAAATCGATCAGAGACCAGTGATAGGTCGATTCGATAAAGATATGTGATTAATGTGTGAGTGATTCCGCCTAATTGCAAAATTTCTGTCGAACGGCACTAGACGAATTTTTCTATCATTTTCATACCCTGTGTCCGTATTTGAAACCTCGAGATTTTCACAACCGAGAGTCACCAAGGTGTCGAAGATGTACAACGTGGCTTGAAAATAATCAACCACCGGTCAATTGCACCAAAAATTCATAAAAGCTACCCGGTAGGTTAGGCACGCTAAAATCGCGCCAAATTGAAATTATCCACAAATTTGAACTCGATTTCATGAATTGAAAGTTCTGTTGTGTCATAATTCATTTTAGGAATGTCGACTCATCTTCCAAAGAATTTTCAGAGATTCCGGGATTTTTACAAAAAATCGGTTCGAACGATTCGGAAAATGAACGGAAATTCGGATGAGCCAAATTGAAGGGAATTTTGGCCTCCTTGCCGAGCTACATGGTGATGGGAATTGTAGAAATGGTGTGGGCTTTTTCCTTGGCAAAATTGGACTTCGAATTGGAGAAATTGGAGAAGAAATGAAGTCCAAATTTAAAGAAATTCGGATTTAGACTTGGACAGCAACTTTGGCTTCAAAAATTGGATTATTTGTGGATTTTATTACAAGAAAGTAGTAAGGGGGACATAAGGGATATACATAGAGGTTTTTAGGGGGGACAAAGCTTTTAATGGGTTGGATAATGTCTTGACTTTTGGCCCCCCATCCGTGGCTTCTCCAGCAAGATTGACCAATTGCCCTCCATCTTCGTGCACCAGTCTCTCTCTCTCGACCCCTTCTGCTTCGTTTTCTACTTTGCTTTTCATTTCCCTTTTACTTCTTCCTTCGACGCAATTCCATCATTTATTTCCTTCGGTGCCAGCCCCTTCTGTGTATCCAACCCCACCGCCAGCCGCATCCCCACCGTTTCTCACGCCATTCTGCTGCCACACGTCCGCAGTCTGCCCTCCCTCAGTCAACAAACCAGCACTTGCTTCCACCGAGGTTGACTCACCTCACTGCTTCCATCTTCGTGTAGCTTCATCCCTGCAGCCCCATCGATTCCATCCCTTCACGTGTTGCCATCACCGCGAAGCCTTTGTCCACGCGGTTACTCATCTAGCAACAATCGAGCAGCCCACACCCTCACAATTAGCACCGCAGCCAGCTTTAACCGTGGGCAGCCTTGGCCATAGGCCTTGAAGGCTTTTTCAGCCGGTCCAAGCTTCCCTTGACCTTGCCATGAGGCGGTTTTCGTGCTAAACCGGTGAGTTGCGTTCTAATCCCTAATGACACTTAGAGGTGGATTAGTTAGGTTAATTAAGCTTAGGGTAATTTAGTTAGATTAAGTATATAGTTAAGTATGTAGTTAGTTATTTAGTTAGTTCAATTAGATTACTTAGGTGGATTTAGTTAGGAATTACTTAGTTTATATAATTAGTGTAATTGGATTGAATTAGGTAGAATTGTTAGATTTAATTGTTAGTTCGATTAATTAGCCCGGTTAGTTTAGGTTAATTTAATTGAGTGCTTTAATTTATTTGTTTTGTAATTTATTTAATTGTCGTTAATTTATTTAATTATTAATTATTTTTGGAAATTAGACCGAGATAGTCGGTGATCGAATTTCATGCTGATTGCAATGGTTTGGTAATTTATGCAATTGGATGTTAATTTATGCAACTTGAGTGCTAATTGGAAATTTGAGTATTTAATTCCAAAATTTGTGAATTTCGATATTTATTCAGAAAATCCCAAGTGTCGAGTCTTAACACCAAAAATGGTTCCATATACTATATAAAACAGTGGGATTTTAAATTAAAGGTTATGAATTTTCTGGGTCCAATTTGATTGTGTACCCACACACGACTATTTTCATCGGGTATTTTTAATACGAAGAAAATAGGCCAGGATCACTATTTTAATTGAGGCATTTGAGTGCAATGCACGATATTCTAGGCCAAGATTGATTGGTCGTGTGTTGGTTAAGAGAACCCGTCTCGAGTGTTTACGCCGGACAATACTAAATTCCTTTTTGGGTTACCTATGCATTAGGGTATTCGGTCGCAGTAGATTCTGGATCTATGCTCCTTCGGGATAGCTGTCTATGAGAGACATAGCTATGCTCAATGGAGAAGAGACGATGCCTAGCTATGCCAGTAGTCAACCCAACATGGGGGTCGGCTGTTGCTTGAGAGGCTTAATTAACAATTGGAACGCATGATTGATTGAGTATGATGCACCTGATTATGAGACAAAACTATGTGGCATGATATGGGACGTGTCATAACGGTTTGGCCTTATAATCGGGACCTTTGTGATTAATTAAGTTGATGAGGTGTTTCAATTGTTATGTGCATTAATTATATGAATTGTGATATGAACTGTGCTGACGTGCAGGAAGGAACTGAGGTGAGGTAAGTCTCTGTGATTGTGTGATTGTGTGATTAGGACGCTTCTAGGCGTATTTCCCTCCTAATCGGGGCTTAGAGCATGAACTCACTGAGATTTACATCTCCCCCCCATCATTGGCTTAAATTTTCAGGACCGTAGGGTGGAAGACCTGGAGTTGAGTTGAGGCGACCTGAAGTGTAGGTCAGATAGGATAGGTTATTTTTTAGAGTCAATCTTTTGAAATCTTTTTGGGTATAGATTTTTGTACATGACTCCATATGTTTATAAAAGCATGTTTGTTTGTGAATGTGTTGTCCTGCGTTTCTATCCCGAGATGGTTACTGTTAGGGAATTTGTTATTTACTTATGCATGTGCAATAAAATGAAAGGGTTGGCAACTCATCCTAGGAAGTCGCAAAATTTTATTGACTACAGAGGGATGGGCACACGCTTAAGGATTAAGGCGTGACACGCCTCCCCTTGTAACTCTCACCTATAAGAAAATTTAACACTTTATTAGCAACTAACCTAATTTTCCACGTGACTTAAACAAGTAGGCAATCCTACACAAGACATGTTAGCTAAATTAATCTAGTATCCAGTCCCATGTGAGGAGGGGAAATGTCAAGTTTAGGGATACTTGACTACGAAAGTTCCCTCACAATTCTCAATCGCAGGGATCACCTCACCCCTCAAATGAACCTCTTGTGAGTTCACTTAATCGCGATCACAAGTTCTTCCAAGCTCAGTATATCCCAATCGATGACCCTACCTTGACACCTCAGTATATCCCAATCGATGGTTTTAAGGTCGAAATGAATCCGAACGTAAATGTGAGTTTAAGGGTACTTTTAACAACCATGACAGCCCTCTCGAGATGTACATCCACCAAAGATGGCATTACTTCATCTTTATTGGCTTCACTATCTCAAGTATGCTAAATCATAATTGTAAACCTTTTCTTTAGGTTCAAACCTCTCATGACCGATTCATTTGTGCGGTCTAGTTATTTAAAACAATCTAAAATAAGACGGGACTCGCCATTAGTCTCATTTTTTAGGGTCGGCTAGAAAATCCAATCAAGGGTCAAGAGTATTCCCTCGATTTCTACACAGCCAAATATCTAGGTTTAGAGACTTGGGTCATGCTAACATTTCTCTTAACGCCCTTTTGATACCTAACAATATGTCATGTTTACCTAAGGTGTTCATGCATTTCTCTTTGCTTTTTCAGGATCGTTTATCTTAAAATAGGCAATCATGCATGGTTGGTCATTTTCATGCCATTCGAATTCTAAGAAAGATAAAAGAAGGCAACCAATTATATTGAAAGTGCAAGGCGATAAGTAAATAAATTAAGGAAAGTGGTAATTCTACCATGCAATCCTAAGAAAGATAAAAAGAGAATAAAAAAAATGAAGGAAAGAAAAGAACTCGCAACTCATCGGGCTTTTATACAAACGAGAGGAATCCGAAACATACGTCGAGAATGAATGATACAAAAGCATGGTCGAAATGGACATCAACCTTCCACCATCTTCGAGTCTTTCTATCTTAGGGATCCTAATCTAATCCTAGTCTAAGAATTATAGCTAGGTACATACAAAGAAAAGAAATACTCAAGCATATCAAAACAATCAAAAAGCACGATACAAGATCAAGATCACATGATTCAGCACAACAAAGTTTGAGATCATTTGAATTGGGGCCTCGGGATCCTAATCCAATTTGTTTTATGACTTATAGCCATTATTTACCACTTGTGTTCTTGCGTGGCCAATAACGCTTGTAAGTCCCTAAAGAGATGTCCTAGGTGATTCCCCATGATTTTCCCTCGGTATTATGCATCATTCCTAACATACATCTAACAATCACATGCTCAAGCACTAATTAAACACACAAGCAGGCCTTTGAGACCTTATTTCCCAAACAATCAATCAAGTGAGTGAACCGTTGGAGTGTCACTTATTACAAAACATGCATCAATCAAGAGCACAAGCATTTCTAATGAATGACGTGATTTTACACATGGAGAGGTATGTGTGATATTTGAAAAAAGGATCCAAAATCAATGAAAATGTTTACAAGACAAAGTGATATCTCAGTTATGGAGCGCATTCAATTGCCAAGGCTAGCTCGAGCCTCGCATAAATGCACTCACAAGCGTTGTAGGCTTTTTTGAATATGAGCCAAACTCTGACTTTCACAATATTAAATCAAAGTTTGAAAAGATTTGAAAGCATTTTAGACTAAGGAATATCTAGGTTATAGAATGCATTTAATTGCCAAGGCTAGCTCGGCTCGCATAAATGCACTCACAAGCATAATAGGCATTTTAAATATGGTCCAAATTATGAATTTTCCTAAGCCAAATCGAATGGTGAAAGAATTTCTAAAATGTTGCTTTTGGAAATGTCACATGTACCAAGGCAATTTTAAGATGAAATTTAGGAAGTTCATTCATTGAAAGTCATTTGACAATGAAGATCAAAGCATTTAAAACAACTTTTATGAAAATGACATGACCTAATTTCACACTCAAACTGTGACATCCCGAAATTTGGCCCCTTATTTGGATATATGAAATCGTTGTTTCGCCAACGCACTTATGCTTATTTTACTTGGAGTTGGCCACTCACGAGTTAACTAATCTATTAGGTGAGGCCATTAAGAGATATAAACGTGACAGACTAAATAGTTCGATCAGAAATCGACCGCTCGACCATAATAATCAACAAGGGTCAATACGACACCGTTATAAATCCATTAGCAAATGGATATAAGTCGATTCAATGGAAATACGTAGTTGAATTGCGGGTGGTTCTGCACGATTGCGATATTCGCGTCGAACAACAATAACCCGATTTTTCATCGATATTATACTTGGTACACGTAATTGAAACCTTGCAATTTTATGACAACCGAGGGTCGTCTACAATTCAGAGATGCACAAACGTGGATAAAAAATTATCGACCATGGGTCAAACGCGCTAAAACCCTTAAAAGCTACCCGATAGGTTAGGTTGTACTAAAATCACGTTTGGTCAATTTTAACCACAAAATTGAATTCAGTTTCGAGAATATTCGAGGGTGTCACAATTCATTTATAGGAAGTCATCTCATCTTTCGGTGAATTTTCACCGAGTCCGAAAATTTTGCGAAAATACGATTTTCGAACAAACAAGAAAATTAAAGGAAATTCGGATCAAGAGGAAAAAGGGGAAATTGGCTGCCCAAAAAGGATTTAATTGTGGAAATTTGAGGTAATTTGTGATTGGTTGGGCACTTGACTTAGAAGCATGAAGAATTTGGGGACATTGCAATGATGTTTAGATATTTGGCTTAGGTTTGTGATTGGTGGGTCACTTGACTTCATGGTTCTTTCTTTTCCCTATCTCTCTCCCATTTCCCTCCCTCTCTTTCCCCCGTACGTGCATTCCCTTCCTCCCCTTTTTGCTGCAGCCGACCCACAATCTTCTCCATTTTCCCATTTCCCTCAACTTCTTCTTCTCCATTTCCCCTCCTCACGCCAACCCATCTCCCCTCCAGCTTCTTTCTTTTGACAGCTGCCACAGCACCCACTAGAATTTCACCAACATCCAGCCCCACACTTCCTCACCGCCACACGTCTCCACCTTCCAGCACCACAACGCCACCATCAACCGCCAATACCACTCCAACTCCACCACCTCACGTCCACCAGCAACCACCAACAGTAGCTCCCATTCACCACCGGAACTCCATGGCTGCACCACCACAGCCATGTCTAGCCGCCATCCCGACCAGCAGCAGCCCCGTATGCCCGTCTAGCACCACCACCAGCCACCAAGACCACTATGCCAAGCCAAACCACCCTCCTTGGCCAAACCCTTGTAGAGCCGACCTCACCTCCGTTCGAGACGAGGTTGTTTCATGTTCTCCTCACTGTCACGTTACCATCGCCGTGAGCCCGCCACCGTCGTAATCCCGTGACTTAACTCCATAATCTTTGATTAGGCTGTTAATTACGCTTAGGGGTTAGATTAGTGCTAGTGAGGATTAGTTTAATTAATCCTAGATAGTGTTAACTAGCCTTGGTTACGTTAGTTAGCCTTGGTTAGGTTAGTTAGCCATGGTTAAGTTAGTTAACCATGGTTAGGTTAGTTAATCATGGTTAGGTTACTTAATCATGGTTAGGGTAATTAATCATGGTTAAATTAATTAAGTTGGATTAGCCTAATTAATCTTGATTTATTTAATTAATTGTAGTTAGCGTAATTAGTGACGAATTAGCTGTTTCGTAGAATTTTACGCTCGTTTTCTTGGATGAATTTATGCGTGAATTTGGTGACTTATATATGCTATGATGTGCCATTGACTGTTTGATGATAGTTATTGATTTTTAGTATAAAACTCGGTTTTATGGGCATTTGGCTCAATTTGGGGAAAATGGCACCAAATTCGTAGGCCATGGTTCTCTCAACCTTTTGGACCACTTGGGACTTGTTCTAGGGGGATTTGTGTGCACAAAATTGGCTAAGGAAGACAGCCCAACAAGTGGGGCCTTGCCATGAGTGTTTAGAGATATAAGTGTGGACTTTTGAGGCAAAGTGGCCCCTTCCAAGTCCTCAGCTGCCTTCTTCTTCTTCAGCAACTTGCTTTCTCCATTTTCAGATCTTTGAAGCTAAAAAATTCTAGAGAACTCAGCCAACTCCCCCATGCCATCGCAATCGCCTGCCGAACCCTTAGCCGCCACCGCTGCCGCCGCACGCCGCCGTGCCCTCGCACGAGCCCACGTGTCCCGTGCGCTCATTCCACCTCCAGTTGCGCCTAGCCCCATCTCCCGATGCCTTCGAGCCATCGTCCTTGGTTGCCGAGCACGCCTTGCCGCCCGTCCTACCGCTGGAAGCCTCCGCCTAGCCGCCCACCTAGCTATTTCTAGCCCAAGTCGAGCCCCGCGCCACCCTTTTCGACGCAAGGACAGAGCGAAAAGCCCTCAGCCCAGCCGTGAGCTATTGGGCCCATTTTAGGACACTTCCAAGCCTTGTCGGGTGTCACCGCAGGATCTCGCCCATCTTCGCGTCACCGTCGTCGTGGACTCACCGGATTGCTAAACCGGTGAATTTACTCGCTAAACTCTTCTTAAGGAGTTAATGATGCTTAAAAGTTGATTAGTCTAGGTTAATTAAGGTTTAGGTGGTTAGTTAGAATGGATTAGCAATTTAATTATTCGTTTTTGCATGTTAGGTGGTTAAAGTAGCATAATTAGAGACTAGATAAGTTGTATTATTTATCTAGATTGGTTCGAGAAATTTTCCGGGCCCGTTTTGGTATTTAATTAGGCGTTTCCGGCCTAAGTTGCTATTTTTGGCATTTAATTGTATTAATATAATTATTTTTGTATTTATTTAATTATTTATTATTTCTCCGAGCGGGGATGTCATGCCCCGATCTTCTAGCGCATGCCCATCCCTCGATGGTCGATTAATTTGCAACGTCCCAAGACGCGTCGCCAACCCATTCATTTTAATGCGCATGCGGAAGTGTATAAATAAATCCCCAGATAACAGAAAGATGTGATAGAAAAACAGGGCCACAAATTTTACAACCACAACACACCTTTATACACAGCCGACTAGTTTATTTATAATACTAGTCTATAGACAAAAGTCTATCCAAGCAGAAAGGTCCACAAGAGCTCTAAGCATTCGAATCCCCAATAGAAAACTCTGTCGTCCACGTCTAATTTCTCAATATTAAGCACGTGGGTCGGGTCGGGTCAGGCTCATACTTCCTTAACATCGACACATGAAAGGTGTCATGCACTTGCGCTAACCTCGGCGGCAATGCAAGATGATACGCTAGGATCCCGATTCTTTCTAGAATCTCAAAGGGACCTACATACCTTGGACTTAGTTTTCCTTTCTTATCGAATCGCGAAGTACCTCTCATTGGTGACAACTTCATAAAAACATGATCACCAACTTGGAACTCCAAAGGTCTCCGACGCTTATCTACGTAGCTTTTCTGGCAGCTCTAAGCGGTCTTTGATCTATCTTTGATGACTGCAACTGCATCCACTGACTGCTGGACTAACTCTAGGCCTATGATCTTTCATTCTCCGACCTCATCCCAACAAACTAGCATTTTGCACGTTCTGCCATACAACGCTTCAAAATGAGCCATCTGAATGCTCTGCTGGTAGCTGTTGTTGTAGGCAAACTCAACAAGATGAAGCTGTTCCTCCCAGCTTCCCTTGAAATCCAACACGCAAGCTCGCAACATGTCTTCGAGGGTTTAAATTGTCCTCTCAAACTGGCCATCCGTCTGAGGATGATAGGCCGTACTGTACTGCAGCTTCGTTCCTAAGGCCGCTTGTAAACTCTTCCAAACCGTAGCTATGAACCTCGGGTCTCAGTCTGATGTAATCGTCACCAGCACTACATGCAGGCGAACTATCTGTCGCACGTATAACTCTACGTACCTATCCAAATCAAGGTCCTTCCGTACTACAATGAAGTGAGTCAACTTCGTCAATCTGTCGACCACTACCCCAATGGAATCATTGCCCCTCTGACTCCTTGGTGAGCCTGTTACAAAGTCCATTGTGATGTGCTCCCATTTCCACTCGAGAATCTTGAGAGATTGCAAAAATCCTCCCTGCTTACAATGTTGTGCCTTCACTTGCTAACACGTCAGACACTTGACGACATGCTTAACAATGTCTGCCTTCATACCGAACCACCAATAATATTGATGCAAATTCTAATACATCTTCGTACTGCCAGGATGAATGCTGTAACTACTACGATGAGCTTTTGATAAGATCTCCTCTTTAAGCTCTGCATTGTCATGTATACACAACCATCCTTGGAACCTTAGTGTTCCATCTTCATAAACTTGAAAATCAGCCTTCCTCTTATCGGTGTTCTCTTGCAGGATCTTCTGAATCTCTAGGTCTGCCCACTAAAACATCTTGATTCTGATATGCACTTCCGGCCCAATTTTGAGGGTGGCCATAAGATTTGAAAGGTGGCCTACCTCAAATTTAAAAACCGAATCTCAAGCTTTCTCAAGTAAGGTCCATTCCTTAACCAGCATATGTGCAACTCAAGACTTCCGACTCAGTGCATCTGTGACCTTATTCGCCTTTCCAAGGTGATACAAGATATCACAGTCATAGTCCTTCAGAAGTTCCATCCAGCGACGCTATCTCATATTCAACTCCTTCTGAGAGAATAGATACTTGAGACTTTGATGATCAGTGAAGATCTGGAATCTTTCTCCATGCAAATAATGTCTCTAAATCTTCAAAGCGAAAATGATTATTGTGAGTTCTAAGTCATGCGTCGGATAATTCAACTCATGGGGTCTCAACTGGCGGGACACATATGCAACAACCCTACCATGTTGCATCAACACACAACCCAGTCCCCTAAACGACACATCACTATAGATCTCGTATCCTCTAGGACCAGATGGAATGGTCAGCACAAGTGCAATAGTTAGCTTCTGCTTAAACTCTTAGAAACCACGCTCGTACTTGTCTGTCCACACAAACTTCTCTTCCTTCTTCAATAGTCGAGTCATCGGTGACGCCAACGCTGAAAACCCTTCCACAAACCTTCTGTAGTAACCTGCCAAACACAGAAAGCTTCTGATCTCTGACACGGTTGTTGGTCTTGGCCAGTTGATAACTGCTTCAATCTAGGTTGGGATGACCTAGAAACACTACACGAGTCAACCAAAAATCGCACTTACTGAACTTAGCGTACAGCTCATGATTCCTCAGGATCTGAAGTACCATCCTCAAATGTCCCTCGTGCTCCTCTGAACTTCTCGAATACACCAGAATATTGTTGATGAACACAATCACGAGCTGATCTAGATATTCCTTGAACACTCAGTTCATCAGATCCATAAACGCAGCCAGGGTGTTCATCAAACCAAACGGCATTACAGTGAACTGATAATGACCGTATCAAGTACGAAACGCTGACTTCGGTATGTCCTCCTTTCTGATCCTCAGCTAATGATACCCTATCCTTAAGTCGATCTTTGAAAATATCGACGCTCCTTGCAGCTGGTCAAACAAGTCATCGATCCTTAGCAATGGATACTTGTTCTTGATCATCACTTGATTGAGTTGAAGATAGTCGATGCACAAAGGCAACGAACCATCTTTCTTCTTCACAAATAGAACTGGTGCTCCCTAAAGCGATGCACTGGGACGTATGAATCCCTTATCCAATAATTTTTGCATCTGCAATTTTAGTTCTTTCAACGCAAACAACACCATCCGGTAAGGAGCCTTAGAGATTGGCTCTATCCCAAGTGCTAACTCGATCAAGAATTCTATCTCTCTGGCGGCAAGCTTGGTAATTTTTTCAGAAACACGTTTGGAAATTATTGAACTACTGAGATATTTTCAATCTTTAGCTCCTCAACTATCGTATCCACGAGAGTTGCCAAGTAACCTTGACAACCCCCGTCTAACAAACGAGTTGCCTCAAGCGATGAGATTAAGGAAATCGAGGGTTCTCCTTGACTCCCAATAAACTCGAAACTTTCATCTGCTAATGGGTTAAACTGAATCGCTTTATGATAGCAGTCCATCTTAGCTCGTTGCTTGGTGAGCCAGTTCATACCAATTATCAAATCAAAATCATACATGGTTAGGACTAACATGTGGCATCCGAGAATCTCGACAACCCGAAATATTAATTTTTGAAGGAAAGGAAAGTGTCTTTGAATGGTCATATGGACAATTACATCATCGACCATGTTATTTTATCTCTTGGAACGAACCCCCTATGTAAAATTGGTTATGGGAATGTTAATTGATTTCTATAAAAATAAAATGCCCTAAAGTGGTGTAGGAATTATGGGCTTATTATTATTATTATTATTATTATTATTATTATTATTATTATTATTATTATTATTATTATTATTATTATTATTATTATTATTATTATTATTATTACTTTTTGTGGGACATTTAAATTGGACATCTAGGCCCACAAAACCGTCGGCCCATGGGGGGAAACCGGATGAAGAGGCCACGCCACCTCCTCCATTTGTCCTCTTGTTGAAGACACTTGTCTTCCTCTTGGAGCCAAGTGTCTCTTGCATGCAAAAATCCAATGATTACTAGTCAATTAAGCAAATAAAAGAGAGAGGGGGAGGCGGATTGATCGAGTGAACCGCCGAGAGAGAGATTGAGAGAAAAGGGAGAGTGACCAAGAGAGAAAAGAGAGTGGTGAGGGTGATTTGGCGAGGGGAAGAAGGAGACCAGCCCCACTGTGCATACGCTTGCTGCCACCATCAACGCCGCCTAGTTTCGCCGTCGGTTGAGCCGCGCTCAAAGCCCTCAAGTCGCCGTTTGCTTGCTGTGGTTGCGTGAACTTAAGGCAAGTGGAGTCCATTGATCTACATTATGCTATGCTATGGTTGTCTAGTGAAGTAGATTTTTTAAGATGCTTGAATTTTGATGCTGGATGTTGAAATTTCGAAAGGGTAGAAGTGGTTCTTTAGGACTAGCAAACTGTTTTATGGAAAAACAGCTTGACCTTTGGCGATTCTATGAGTTTTATGCAATTATCCAGTTGAAATCTGACTTTGTGTCCTTGATGAAAGTTGTAGACGACATCTTGAGGAGTAGAATATTAAAATTTGAGAGGAAACGGATAATTATTGGTTGGTGAAACGATTTTACTTTAAAAATGTTAAATCTGGAAACTGCTACCGAGGGTTAGGGAGAGTTAGGGTGATTATAGCTCTTGATCTACGATGAATTCGACTTAGAGTTCTCAAGAAACTTTTACTTCCAGGTCTTATGTATAACATATTAAAATCTCAAAATTTTCTGAGCTCATTTAGAGATTTTAACGAATTTGTTATTGAAACTGTGCATTAATGATAATGATGTTTGAAGTTTTATGGCTGTGATTGCATGGACCATTGCAATTCATGCGAAGTTTTCTTAACTTAGCATCCTTCATGAAACCTTTTTCTCTAGGTCTCGTTTAAAACATGTTAAATTTTCAGAATTTATTAAGATCGTTTACTAATTTTTCCAGAATTTCAATTAGTGGAGTGCATTTTGTTTTATCCGAGAAACTGTTTTATTTTAAGAACAAATGAATTGCTTTGTAAGCTAAAATGTCTTGAGTTGTTATTTATACAATGGATGCGGTGACATTAAGCATATCATATGGCATCAAATGTTATTTTCGAAGTGAGACATATATGTGAATATATTGTAATGTTGATGATACCGTCGGACGGTTGAGTGGACGATGACCCAGGAGTGTCGGGATGCCCGGAGGTGTGTGCCGAGGGTCCTCAGGAGTTTCGAGATGCCCAGTTGTAAGTATTGTATGTAAATCCGGATGGAAGGGGCAACCATTTTCATGGCCAGCCCTAGATGTGCCTCGTGATGCCAAGTGGGATGCGAGATGCCCGGAGGTATGTGCCGGATGCCCCGAGGTGTGTGCCGGAAGCCTTGTGATGCCAGGTGGGGTGTGAGATGCCCGGAGGTGTGTGCTGGATTCTCAAAGGTGTGTGCTAGATGCCGGAGGTGTGTGCCGGAGGTCTCACAATGCCAGGTTGGATGCGAAAGCCCGGAGAGATGCAAACACTGGTCCCCGGGAAAATGAGATTCTTTCGAATACTAAAATGGGAAATAAATCATGTGCATGTGTGTGCATATGGCATGGTACATGAATTGTCTATGAAATTTTGGGTTGGTATTATTTGGCATTGAAAATGTGGTTATTAAGGCATGGAATAAATCTTATGGATATATATGCATGGTTGCATAGATGATATGTGCATTTCACATGAAATCTTGGTTGTCTTGCTTGTTGCATTGTGTAGTTTGATGGATCTTTTACTGCTGAGTGGTTGTACTCACCCCGTTTAAGGACTAACATTTTAGACTAGATAAGATGCCTCTGCTGTCACCGCCACTAGCAAATGGACCAAGTGGTTGGGTATGACTACGAGGAGAAGGACAACAAAGGAAGAAACTTTTGGATGCCAATACTGATCGCTGGACCTTAAGTATACGACTGTTGGAAAAGATGTCGGTTATCTTTTGATACGTAGCCGAGTATAGGAAATCACGGCGTTTTTGATGTACCGACTAAGATGTCCATCAAGTTTATGTAAATAAAGGTGTTCGGCTTTAACTTATAAAAGTTTTAGTTGGTGTGCATCGTTTTAATTTGTGAAAGGGGAGTTGATGGATGTGCTTCCGTCATATTTCGGCACAGGGACCTATGGAAAAGATATAAACCCCCAGGACTTATAGACTTACTATAATTCTATGGTATCATAGTGACATATTATTAGGGCAAGTGAAAGGTAAGTGAACTGTGGCGACCCTAGCGGATCGGGGGCCGTTTCGAGGGTGCCACATAACAAATCTATCTTCCCCTCTTGCTCACCAATCACTAACTTATAACCAGAACAACCCAATGCAGACAACCACTTATCCTTTAACGGTGTAAATATGCTAACCACTGACTCCAACAACTCATGACTCAATCCTATCAGCTTAACAAATTGCTCAACTATAAAAGAATGAGTCGCACCAAGGTTAAACAAAGCATATGTAGCATGGCCATTCAGCGAAACCGTACCTGTAATCATGTCAGGCAAGTCCTCTATCTGTCCTCTCGTGATGGCATACACTCAACCTTAAGCCGAGGGTCTGTTCTGTTCTCCCTGGTATGCAATTTGCGGCACAAACCTTCTATTTTTGACCCATCGGTGGCGGTGGCAGTAACCACTATTGTCCCTTCATTCTTCTGGTACAGTCTTTGGCCAAGTGACCCTATTGGCCACATTCAAAACAAGCGCCCATCCTAAGAGGGCACGGGGTCGAACCATGTCATCTTCCCTAAAAGCAACACGCCTCATTCTAATTTGGCACTGACTTGCCAATTCCACCCTTCCTATTGGGCAGAACATGAAACCTTGCTCCGGTCATGGGCTTCTTCCCATACCAATTCCCATCTCTATGTGAACTGAACCTCGACTCAGATGAGACAACTTGCTCACTCATACTTCTCTCCATCAACTAGGCTCGACTATACACTTCATTATAGTCCTTCAAATCAAGCGGCACTAGCAAGTTCTTCAGTTCTAATCGAAGGCCATTCTTGAACCTCCGAGCTTTATCTTCAGGATCCTCCATTAGTCTTGGAGCATACTGCGATAGCTCCACAAACTTAGCTTCGTATTGATCCATGGTCATCATTCCTTGGCGGAGGCGTTGAAATTCCTCCATCTTCTTTTCTCGGGCATTACCCAAAAAAGACTTGTTATTGAAGGCTCTGAGGAAAGCGTTCCACACCGAGACTATGCCTTCCGGGAATATTGTGCCTCTGGTGGCCCTCCACTAGGCATTCGTGTTACCCTGCAGCCGGTATACTGCCAAGACAACCTTTTCCTCCTCATTGCACATCAGAAGCGCAAAGGCCTTCTCTAGGTCTTGAATCCAACAGATGTAGTCTCGGGATCTCCAACATCGGTGAACCTCAGTGAGTTCAACTTCAAGAACTGTTCCACCAACTTATGAATCGACCTCTCTCTCTCTCTCTCTCTCTCTCTCTCTCTCTCTCTCTCTCTCTCTCTCTCTCTCTCTCTCTCTCTCTCTCCGACTACGTTCCCAGCTAGAATTTTGACAAGTGCGGCAACGGTTGTGGCCTCAGTAGCAGCGGCAACGGCAACAACAGCGGCAACTTGAGCTGCGGCAGCAATGGCGGTGGCTTGATTTTGGGCCTGCTGCCCAATCAATGCTCCCATCGCTTCAAGTGCCTGCATGATCCCTTCAATCCTGGGATCACCAGGGGCTGCTACCCTAGCACCAACAGGAGGTGGTGCTATTCCACTAGTGCTAGCCTAAGCTAACGCTCGACCATGACCTCCTCGAGTATTGACCCTCGTCGGCGTCTTACCCCGAGTCACAGGTCCAATGGTTCGCTTTCTAGGAGTCCTCTACTCTTGATCACTCATGACGTAAATTCTATACAGAAACTTTCTTTCCAATTCCACACAGAATTAGAAACTAAGCGTTCCCTACAAACAATCTACCAAGCAGCTATCACTAACATGCACCAACATGAAATAAAGGTCTTTCCTACTAAGTATCCCATAACTTATAGCACCTTTTCACTCCAACTATTGACCAGCTCTGATACCACTCCAGGCGAGGATGTCACGCCCCGATCCTCGAGCGTGTGCCCATCCCTCGGTGGTCGATTAATTTGTAACGTCCCAGGACGCGTCTCTAACCCATTCATTTTAATGCGCATGCATAAGCGTATAAATAAATCCCCATACAACAGAAAGATGGGATAGAAAAGCAAGACCACAAATTTCACAACCACAACACACCTTTATACATAGCCGACTAGTTTATTTACAGTACTAGTCTATAGACAAAAGTCTATCCATGCAAAAAGGTCTACAAGAGCTCTAGGTGTCACACCCTAATCCTCGGGGACACGCACATCCCTTACCTTGGTCGATTTTAAATGCGATATCCTAGGACTACGTATTGCTGACCCTTTCATTTTAAACAGGTACATGTGGAAGCAATTATAAATCCCAGA